>NW_027195186.1:70000-293652 GCF_038502225.1 Cherax quadricarinatus
TGGACAGGCTGTAAGCCAGGTCCAACAACTGGCTCCTGGAGTAACCCCACCAAGTGCAAATTCATGAAGATTGGTTAAGGTTAAGAGAGGTTAAGGGAAACCTGATGACACTGGGGGATAGGAGGGATAGGGGAGATATGATAACGGCATATAAGATACTGATAAGAATTGACAAGATGGATACGGACAAAATGTTTCAGAGATGGGACACAGCAACATGGGGTCACAACCGGAAGTTGAAAATTCAGATGAGTCACAGGGATGTTAGGAAATATTTCTTCAGACACAGAGCTGTTGGAAAGTGTAACAGTCTGGAGAGTGATGTAATAGAAACAGGATTCATACGTAGCTCTAAGAAGACATACGATAAAGCTCATGGAGCACGGAGAGAGTGGACCTAGTAGCGACCAGCGAAGAAGCAGGGCCAGGAGCTATGAATCGACCCCTGCAACCATAATTAGGTGAGTACAAGGGGACATAACTGGAAGTTAAAAAACTCAGATGGGTCATAGGGATGTTAGGAATTATTTCTTCAACCTTAGAGTTGTCAGCCGGACAATCTGTAGAGTGTAGTGGAGGCAGGATCCATACATAGCTTTAAAATAAGGTACGATAGGGTTCTTGGAGCTGGGAGAGAATGGACCTAGTAGCGACTAGCGAAGAGGCGAGACCAGGAGCTGTGAATGAACCCCTCCAACCACAAATAGGTGAGTATACACACACACACGTGTGTGTGTGAGTATTGCATCATTGGCTATACCGTCCCAGGAACATCACTCAGCAGATGCCAATTACCTACATATTTTATATAATTAGGTAAGTAGATCTGATCTAGATATTCGCTGCCTTTATTAAGCTGAAATATTAGTATTTCTATATTTACGAAAGAAAACTTCAAAATATTTGAGATAATGTGATAATTTAGCGGTAATTAAAGAAATTTGGTAATGGTTGTGAGGCCCTGGCAGTGGGAATGTGTTGTAGTGGGCAGCCAGGGCAGGGTGGCTCTCCAACCTCTGGCCCAGTGTGACTAAGGCAGTGGGCTGGTGTGCTTGTACTGAACCAGTTAAGTCGTACTTATAACCCACATATACGATACTTCGATACGACTGTTTTCGACTCTATGCCCGAGAACGACTACGAAACGAGTTATTCATAATCAGAAGATAGGTCAAGTGCTGTATTTTAAAAAATTTACAAAGTGATTCCTTGATAAGCTAAGACAAGATTTGTTTGGAATTTTAACTCGGAGGGTTAGTCACCCAGGATAACCCGAGGACTGTCTCCGAGTCTAGGGAAACTAGATTTTTTGTTGCTGTGTTGAGATAACTGATCGTGAAGATGGTGAGGTGTATGATACAGTCCCATAACCAGAAGTACTGGATGACTCATAGAGTGAGAAATGTCTTTCTACCTAATGTTCATATTAGTAACATACACTAATACATACAAGTTTTGGAGTATTTCGTAGACCATAAAAAGATGTGGTAGCACGTTCGTCTCGCGACCAGAGAACCGAGGTTTAATACAAGCGAGACATGGGCACTCTTCCTGTCCTTGTTCACATAACAGGAAATACCACATCCTTCTAGCAACTGTCATTTTTTCACATATGGTTTACAGCACATTTCTAGGTTAGGCTAAGCATCCCTGAATGGTTGACAGAATTTGTTTTAATGCTTACTGTAAGGTTTCCCTAGCTAAGGTTTCTAGCTAACAAAATTAGGGCGGCAGTTATAACCATCTCTGAATCTTGGTTGGATGATACGGTGACTGACGACGAGGTCAAAATAGATGGTTACAATATAAAACGCTTAGATAGGAACAGAAAGGGTGGTGGAGTATGTGCCTACATTAGAAATGACTTAGCTTACAACCCAAGACCTGATTTAAATAGCAATAAACTGGAGATTCTATGGTTTGAAGTGCTGCTTCCTAAGGCCAAACCCATCTTAGTAGGAACTAGTTACCGCCCTCCTACCCAGGACCAGTTCTTAGAAGACTTTTCCAGAGTCTTGTCCGGAGTTGAAAACAATTGCGAGACAATAATACTGGGCGACTTCAATATCTGTTTTCAGCAGCAAAATAACGGGCTATGCAAAAGGTATAAGCAAATTCTAGGATTAAATAGTTACACTCAACTAATTAATACTCCAACCCGGATCACACAGTTCTCAGCCACTCTAATTGACCACATACTTTGTAACCGCTCTGAGAACATTAGTCAGTCAGGCGTCATTACCACAGGTCTTAGTGATCATTTCATCATTTACTGCACCAGGAAAATCACTAGGGATAGGATAGGCCTACACAGGACAATAAAAATGAGGTCAACTAGAAACTACAGTAAAGAAACACTGGTAAATAGGCTACACAATTGTGACTGGACAGAGATAACAAGTTGCACGGACGTAAACGATGCCTGGGAAAAATTCAAAACAATGTTCACTACCATCCTTGATAATATTGCACCAGTTAAAGAGGTTAGGATTAAACGAAGAACTGAACCCTGGATGAATACTGAGATATTAAATAATATGAAATTCAGAGACCAGCTGCTAAAAAGATTTAAAGCAAACAGACAGGATATTGCAGCACTAAATGAATTCCAAAGGGTGAGGAACAGAGTACAGAGACTTATAAAAGGAGCAGAGGCAAAGCACTACTGGTCAAAAATTGAAGAGTATAAGCATAACCCCAGAAAGCTCTGGCAACAACTAAAACATTTGGGGTATACCTGGAGTTTACCTGGAGAGAGTTCCGGGGGTCAACGCCCCCGCGGCCCGGTCTGTGACCAGGCCTCCTGGTGGATCAGAGCCTGATCAACCAGGCTGTTGCTGCTGGCTGCACGCAAACCAACGTACGAGCCACAGCCCGGCTGATCAGGAACTGACTTTAGGTGCTTGTCCAGTGCCCGCTTGAAGACTGCCAGGGGTCTGTTGGTAATCCCCCTTATGTATGCTGGGAGGCAGTTGAACAGTCTCGGGCCCCTGACACTTATTGTATGGTCTCATAACGTGCTAGTGACACCCCTGCTTTTCATTGGGGGGATGGTGCATCGTCTGCCAAGTCTTTTGCTTTCGTAGTGAGTGATTTTCGTGTGCAAGTTCGGTACTAGTCCCTCTAGGATTTTCCAGGTGTATATAATCGTGTATCTCTCCCTCCTGCGTTCCAGGGAATACAGGTTTAGGAACCTCAAGCGCTCCCAGTAATTGAGGTGTTTTATCTCCGTTATGCGCGCCGTGAAAGTTCTCTGTACATTTTCTAGGTCGGCAATTTCACCTGCCTTGAAAGGTGCTGTTAGTGTGCAGCAATATTCCAGCCTAGATAGAACAAGTGACCTGAAGAGTGTCATCATGGGCTTGGCCTCCCTAGTTTTGAAGGTTCTCATTATCCATCCTGTCATTTTTCTAGCAGATGCGATTGATACATGATCACTCCCAGGTCTTTGACGTTGGTGTTTCGCTCTATTTTGTGGCCAGAATTTGTTTTGTACTCTGATGAAGATTTAATTTCCTCATGTTTACCATATCTGAGTAATTGAAATTTCTCATCGTTGAACTTCATATTGTTTTCTGCAGCCCACTGAAAGATTTGGTTGATGTCCGCCTGGAGCTTTGCAGTGTCTGCAATGGAAGACACTGTCATGCAGATTCGGGTGTCATCTGCAAAGGAAGACACGGTGCTGTGGCTGACATCCTTGTCTATGTCGGATATGAGGATGAGGAACAAGATGGGAGCGAGTACTGTGCCTTGTGGAACAGAGCTTTTCACCGTAGCTGCCTCGGACTTTACTCTGTTGACGACTACTCTCTGTGTTCTGTTAGTGAGGAAATTATAGATCCATCGACCGACTTTTCCTGTTATTCCTTTAGCACGCATTTTGTGCGCTATTACGCCATGGTCACACTTGTCGAAGGCTTTTGCAAAGTCTGTATATATTACATCTGCATTCTTTTTGTCTTCTAGTGCATTTAGGACCTTGTCGTAGTGATCCAATAGTTGAGACAGACAGGAGCGACCTGTTCTAAACCCATGTTGCCCTGGGTTGTGTAACTGATGGGTTTCTAGATGGGTAGTGATCTTGCTTCTTAGGACCCTTTCAAAGATTTTTATGATATGGGATGTTAGTGCTATTGGTCTGTAGTTCTTTGCTGTTGCTTTACTGCCCCCTTTGTGGAGTGGGGCTATGTCTGTTGTTTTTAGTAACTGTGGGACGACCCCGTGTCCATGCTCCCTCTCCATAGGATGGAAAAGGCTCGTGATAGGGGCTTCTTGCAGTTCTTGATGAACACAGAGTTCCATGAGTCTGGCCCTGGGGCAGAGTGCATGGGCATGTCATTTATCGCCTGTTCGAAGTCATTTGGCGTCAGGATAACATCGGATAGGCTTGTGTTAATCAAATTTTGTGGCTCTCTCATAAAAAATTCATTTTGATCTTCGACTCTCAGTCTGGTTAGCGGCTTGCTAAAAACTGAGTCATATTGGGACTTGAGTAGCTCACTCATTTCCTTGCTGTCATCTGTGTAGGACCCATCTTGTTTAAGTAGGGGCCCAATACTGGACGTTCTCGATTTTGATTTGGCATAGGAGAAGAAATACTTTGGGTTTCTTTCGATTTCATTTATGGCTTTTAGTTCTTCCCGCGATTCCTGGCTCCTAAAGGATTCTTTTAGCTTAAGTTCGATGCTTGCTATTTCTCTGACCAGTGTCTCCCTACGCATTTCAGATATATTGACCTCTTTTAGCCGCTCTGTTATTCTTTTCCGTCGCCTGTAAAGGGAGCGCCTGTCTCTTTCTATTTTACATCTACTCCTTTTTCTTAGAGGAATAAGCCTTGTGCATACATCGAGTGCCACCGAGTTAATCTGTTCTAGGCATAAGTTGGGGTCTGTGTTGCTTAGTATATCTTCCCAGCTTATATCGGTTAGGACTTGGTTTACTTGGTCCCACTTTATGTTTTTGTTATTGAAGTTGGATTTGGTGAATGCTCCCTCGTGACTAATCTCATTTTGTCGGTCTGGGGCTCCGCGCATACATGTCTGAACCTCAATTATGTTGTGATCTGAGTATATTGTTTTTGATATGGTGACATTTCTTATCAGATCATCATTGTTAGTGAAGATGAGGTCTAGTGTATTCTCCAGTCTAGTAGGCTCTATTATTTGCTGGTTTAAATTGAATTTTGTGCAGAGATTTAAAAGCTCGCGTGAGTGTGAGTTTTCATCAGAGCTGCCTCCTGGTGTTATTACTGCAACAATATTATTTGCTATATTCCTCCATTTTATGTGCCTTAAGTTGAAATCCCCCAGGAGCAAGATGTTGGGTGCAGGAGCTGGAAGATTTTCCAGACAGTGGTCAATTTTTAACAGCTGTTCCTGGAATTGCTGGGATGTTGCATCCGGAGGCTTGTAGACTACCACAATGACTAGGTTTTGGTTCTCGACCTTTACTGCTAAAACTTCCACTACATCATATGAGGCATTTAGCAGTTCTGTGCAAACAAGTGACTCTGCAATGTACAGGCCAACCCCCCCCCCCCCCCCTTTTGCCTGTTCACTCTGTCACATCTGTATAGGTTGTAACCTGGGATCCATATTTCGTTGTCCAAGTGATCCTTTATGTGGGTCTCAGTGAAAGCCGCGAACATTGCCTTTGCCTCTGCAAGCAGTCCACGGATGAAAGGTATTTTGTTGTTTGTTGCTGGCTTTAGACCCTGTATATTTGCAAAGAAGAATGTTATCGGACTGGTGGTATTGTTGGTACTGGGGGGGGGATTTTTTTCCGGCATTAGTATCTGTATCTGTTGGTTTGGAGTGGAGGCCATCGACTGTGGTTCCACTCCAGGAATGACTGGATTTGGTGTACGATTTCTGCCATTTCCTGCCAGTTTTTTTCCTTCCTGGCACTAAAAAACCTCTCCCTCTTGAGTGGCTGTGGCTACCCAGGTTTTCCCATGGCCTGGATGTTTTGTATCTTTTTGTCCCCTTTAGATGGCATGCCTGGCAATTTAAGTTATAGCACAGTCTTTCCTGTACTGAAGAGGTACACAGTTCAGGGTGAAAGCTTACAGCCATAAGCTGTATAAGCTTATAGCCATAAGCCAGTAGATAGGTCTAACATAGTACTCACTATCGATAATGAGGTATGCCATGAAACATCTAAGGTGGCAAATTGCTTTAATTCATACTACACATCTGTTGCATCAACACTAGTAAGTAAACTACCAGCTGCATCAAATACCTTTAACACAGACTCTGATAAGTTTCAAGCATACTATACCAATAAATGGGTAACCCCAAACAGTTGTCAACTAGTAAGTGTATCTCATGACTTTATTCAAAAAGAACTAAGCAGGTTAAACCCAACTAAGAGCACAGGCCCTGATAACATCCCGTCTAAGTTCCTAAAAGATGGTGCTTCTGAACTGTCAATCCCTATTGCTCACATAATAAATCTATCAATCACCACTAATACCGTACCGGAGGGGTTCAAGGAGACCAGAGTTACTCCTATCTTCAAGAAAAATAGTAGGTCTGATGTAAGCAACTATAGGCCTGTTAGTATACTCAGTATAATATCTAAAATTCTAGAGAGAGCGGTGTATTCTCAAGTAGTTAAGTACCTTAATGACAACAACATTCTCCATAGCTATCAATCGGGCTTTAGAAGATCCTACTCAACCGACACCTCCCTTATTAATCTGATGGATTACCTGAGAACTGAAATGTCAAAGGGGAACCTCATAGGTATGGTAACCTTAGACCTGCAAAAGGCTTTCGATACTGTCAACCACAATATATTATGTAATAAACTTCAAGCTATCGGTATAGGTTCTGTAGACTGGTTTAAGTCCTACCTTAGCAACAGGAGACAAATAGTCAAAATCAACAAAACAGAATCAGAACCCCTGCCGATAACATGTGGAGTTCCCCAAGGTAGTATTCTGGGTCCCTTATTATTCTTATGTTATGTCAATGATATGTCTATCAGTGTCAAGTGCAAACTCCTACTGTATGCAGATGACAGTGCTCTGTTAGTGTCAGGTAAAGACCCACAAGATATTGCTAATGTTTTAACACTGGAACTGGAGTCCTGCAGCAAATGGTTAGTAGACAACAAACTATCATTACACCTAGGGAAAACTGAAGCCATTCTCTTTGGCACGAAACATAAACTGAGAAGGGTAAATAACTTTAATGTTCAATGTAATGGTGAGCCCATCACTTTGGTTTCATCAGTAAAATATTTGGGAATCCCCTTTGACCCATGCATGTCAGGAGAATTGATAGGGAACAGTGTATGTGTGCTCAAATTGTTAATAAAAATGCCAGACTGAAGTTCCTGTATAGACAAGCATAGTGTCTACCTACTGAGGCTCGCAGGACCCTATGTCTAGCCCTTATACAATGCCATATGAATTACGCTTGCTCTTCTTGGTACTCTGCCTTGACAAAAAAAACTGAAAGATAGACTGCAAATCACCCAGAACAAAATGTAAGATTCATCCTGGGGCTGGGACCAAGAGAACATGTAGGCCAGGATGAATTACAGCAGTTGGATATGCTGAATGTTGAAGACAGAGTAAAACAACTGAAGCTAAATCATGTTTATAAAATTGCTCACAGTGTCCAGAATATCTTGCTGTCAATTTTGTCATGATTGGGAACCAAAGCAATCATAGTACTAGGGGGAGAGAGCACAACTTTGTAGTACCCACAGTCATTGGCCAGGCTTCAAACACCTTTTATTGTACAGCAATAAAGGAATGGAACAGACTACCCGCACATGTCAAAGCCAGTCATAGCATGAACCAGTTCAAGAAGAGTGCCAAAAGGTGTCTGATGAATGTAGCTACAGAAAGGGAGGGGAATGATTTTCTATTTTTTATCTAACATACGTGTAAATTTTACCTTATTCCTAGTAATGACCCTCGTATTGTAGATAGTCTTAATGACCCTCGTGTAGTAGATAGTCTGTTTAGTATGATAATAAGATGTTATCTTCATTATAGAATAATAAGAAAATATTATAACCTTTATATTATAATAATAAGGTAAAAGGACCCCAATGGAAATAAGTCACTCTGACTTTTTTGGGTTATCCTAGGTTCTCTACACATATGCTGCTATGTATGATAATTCTATGTAACTGTATTTGTGTATACCTGAATAAACTTACTTATTCCCTGTGAAGGTGCCAGTTTGTCATTGTTATTGACAGTACTGACATGTAAACGCACTAGAAATTTATGCCGCACAGTTCACTAGTTCATTTTTTGCGTGGCAGCTGGGTTTATAGTATACGGGGATACCTTTCACGGATCATTAAAGTGAAGGGGCTGGGCTTATAGCATACGGGGATACCTTTCACAGATCATTAAGGTGAAGGGGCTGGGCTTATAGTATACGGGGATACCTTTCACGGATCATTAAGGTGAAGGGGACTGGGCTTATAGTATACGGGGATACCTTTCACGGATCATTAAGGTGAAGGGGCTGGGCTTATAGTATACGGGGATACCTTTCACGGATCGCGCAGTGATCGAAATACCTGATATTCACCTGAAATCGCTGAATCCGTAGGGAGTCATACAGCTGGGGAAGAGGCAATCAGGTTTGATCTGGGGAAGAGGGAAGGGTCGCTCCAAGTCCTTGAATCTAGAACACTTGGTATATATGTAAGAACACGGACGCTTTAGTTTATTTAAAAGTTCTAAGCTTTATGCAGGATATGTATGGCTTTATTAAGGATATGTATCGCTTTATTAAGGATATGTATGGCTTTATTAAGGATATGTATCGCTTTATTAAGGATATGTATGGCTTTATTAAGGATATGTATGGCTTTATTAATTATATGTATGACTTTATTAAGGATGTGTATGGCTTTATTAAGGATATGTATCGCTTTATTAAGGATATGTATGGCTTTATTAAGGATATGTATGGCTTTATTAAGGATATGTATGACTTTATTAAGGATGTGTATGGCTTTATTAAGGATATGTATGGCTTTATTAAGGATATGTATGGCTTTATTAAGGATATGTATGGCTTTATTAAGGATATGTATGACTTATTAAGGATATGTATGGCTTTATTAAGGATATGTATGGCTTTATTAAGGATATGTATGGCTTTATTAAGGATATGTATGGCTTTATTGTTATGTATGGCTTTATTAAGGATATGTGTGTCTTTATTAAGGATATGTATGGCTTTATTAAGGATATGTATGGCTTTATTAAGGATATGTATGCCTTTATTAAGAATATGTATGGCTTTATTGTTATGTATGGCTTTATTAAGGATATGTATGACTTTATTAAGGATATGTAAGACTTTATTAAGGATATGTAAGACTTTATTAAGGATATGTATGACTTTATTAAGGATATGTATGTCTTTATTAAGGATATGTATGTCTTTATTAAGGATATGTATGTCTTTATTAAGGATATGTATGTCTTTATTAAGGATATGTATGGCTTTATTAAGGATATGTATGTCTTTATTAAGGATATGTATGGCTTTATTAAGGATATGTATGGCTTTATTAAGGATATGTATGCCTTTATTATGGATATGTATGGCTTTATCTAGGATACTTATGGTTTTATCTAGGATATATATGGCTTTATCTAGAATACTTATGATTTTATCTAGGATATGTATGATTTTATCTAGGATATGTATGGTTTTATCTTGGCTATGTATATGGTTATAACCAAAATACGTATAATTTTTTCAGGATACTTGTAATCTTATTCAGGGTACGTATGGTTTTATTCTGGATACGTATGGTTTTATTCTGGATACGTATAGTTTTATTCCGGATACGTATGGTTTTATTCCGGATACGTATGGTTTTATTCCGGATACGTATGGTTTTATTCCGGATACGTATGGTTTTATTCTGGATACGTATGGTTTTATTCCGGATACGTATGGTTTTATTCCGGATATGTATGGTTTTATTCCGGATACGTATGGTTTTATTCCGGATACTTATGGTTTTATTCCGGATACGTATGGTTTTATTCTGGATACGTATGGTTTTATTCCGGATACGTATGGTTTTATTCCGGATACGTATGGTTTTATTCCGGATACGTATGGTTTTATTCTGGATACGTATGGTTTTATTCCGGATACGTATGGTTTTATTCCGGATATGTATGGTTTTATTCCGGATACGTATGGTTTTATTCCGGATACGTATGTTTTTATTCCGGATACGTATGGTTTTATTCCGGATACGTATGGTTTTATTCCGGATACGTATGGTTTTATTCCGGATACTTATGGTTTTATTCCGGAAACGTATGGTTTTATTCATGATAGTACGGTCTCATATTGTTATTCATGCTCGCAATGGTTGCAATAAATACTCAGTTGTTATAGACATGCATTGGTGGAAATTTCTGTAGATTCAGTGGTTAAGAGTGATGAATAAGACGTGTGCAACACCTGGGTAGCTCAGTAAAACTGCGCAAGTGCTGGACGTGACTTATTCATCAACTTGCTCATGTTGCTTACCCGTAGTATTATAGATTATGGTGTAAGCATAACTTTACTTACCTGGGAGAATAGGCAAAGAATACGTAATATGCCGATTAAAGTGATAATTTGATGTTTTTGCTGGCTTGTTTATCGATGTTTGCTTGTAATACGTATATTGTGGACTGCCACCATCATCCACAAGATTGGGGGGGGGGGACATGCATTTATAGGGTTGCAGACAATGGTAGATTGACAACAAAAGGGCAAAAGGGGCATTTGTACTAGGGATTCCAGGTGAGTGGATCCAAGCCTCTATATTGTAAAATTAGTTGATTATTTTTATTTTAAGGACATCGCTGTCACATTCCATCAAACATTTTGCGCTTCCTTATATTCTATCATATAGAACGATTTCCCTGTTATATTCCATTCCATGGAACGGTTTCCCATCATATTTCATCACAGGTTAGTTTCCCGTCATATTCCATCACGTACGAGTGTCCCTATCATAATCCATTCCACAGGACAATTTTCCATCATATGGCCTGGTGGATAAAGCTCTCGCTTCACACGGCGAGGGCCTGGGTTCGATTCCCAGCAAGGGTAGAAACATTGGGCGTATTTCTTTACATCGGTTGTCTATGTTCACCCATCGGTAAAATGGGTACCTGGGAGTTAGTCGACTGGTGTGAGTCGCATCCTGGGACAAACCTGGCCTAATTTGCCCGAAATGCTTTGCACAACAAGCGGCTTTATATATAGTTATATGGTATACAGCTAGGCCTGTATACCATGTACATGTACTTGTTGTAAATAAAGATATTATTATTATTATTATTATTATTATTATTATTATTATTATTATTATTATTATTATTATAGGATGGTTTCCCGTCATATTCCATCACGGATGATAGTTTTCCCTGTGATACTTCATCACACACTATAACTATAACACTATAGTTTTACTGTCATAGCAAACGACACTGTGGTTTTCATGTCACACATCCCACAGGACTGTTTCCCTCTCATACTGCATCACACATTATGGTATTCCTGTAGTACTAAACCCCACACTATGGTATTCCTGATACTAAACCACACAGTCGTATTCCTGATACTAAATCACGCACCATGGTATTCCTGTGATACCAACCCACCACACACTATGGTATACCTATTATCCTCCATCTTAGGTTTCACACGAGGTAATGAAATTAGACATCTAGAACTGAAAGATAAAATTGTCAGGTAGACTTCGCCTGGTTAAAGTGTGCATCTCGCGTAGGAACTCAGGTGTGTTTGAAAATGTACTTTGGCATAATTTTGCTTGTGCTTAACAAACGAAATCTGTGTAAAAAATGTATTTTTTTTTCTGTTGCTTTATGATTATTTATATGTAAGACCCAAGAGGCAATGGTAATGTAAATATCGTATACTGTAATCGCAACAATAAAGAATATCCAATATTTTATGTCACAGACTCATTTTCTAGAAGAAAACCTAGAACATTATTTTTCTTTGACCTTTTTTTTAAATAGATTATCAATGCATTACGGTGTTATACTGGGAAAATAATGACAAAATCGGAAAAAAACGCATTTAGCTGTAGAAATGTTGTCAATGATATTTTGCAAACATGTTCGTTACCAGTTATAAACCCACCTGAATTTGGGCCAACTTCCCCTTCCTTAGATCAAACCTGATCACCTTCCGTTTCCCTGATGCTATAGTATCTTTACGGGTTTACCGCTTCCCAGTGAATAAATAATAATGAAGAGACATTTAACCAATTTTGGATCAATTGTTTTATCATTACACGTACAGCAGTATGTGTTACCTTTTACATTACATTTACGGGAGGAAATGATAAATCCGTATGGGTTGTGCAGTGCGTGGGGAATGAGAGACAGTCAGGTTTCATACAAGGTCAGGGAAAGTAGTTCCAATTCCTTTGATCAAGAGCCCTTCAGCATCAGCAAGGAACCTCCCTTGACAGGGCAGTATAGTTCACAAATAACCCGCACTTAGGAGAGAAACCTCATGACGAAGTTTCGGTCCATCCTGGAGCATTGTTATGTCAGATGGTGGCGAGAAAAGTAGAGAAAACTAGAAGACAACATGGTAGGGGGATGGGGAGAAGATAGTAGTGTTGGTGGTTATGATGGCAGCAATAGTAGTAGTGATGGTAGTGGGATGGTTAATTGTTCTGCCAGGGTATTTTGCAGTACAAGGCAGGAGAGGGAAATACCAAAGCGAGTACTTAGTCTCTGAGGATCCATAAACTCGACCACTTTTTTTTTGTACACAAGTCGGCGCCACGGAAAGGAAATTTGACGCTTTCTACTGATACGAGAATTCCAGACACTGATTCATATTTATCCACTTTTACTGGGCCAGTAATCTGACTAGTTAGACCTGAACGGAGGCTCCAGCCTCCACTCCTTGCATTGAGTGAACCACACGGGTTTAGTGCTTCATGAAACACGAAACTACTGCGGTAACTCGATGCACTTCAATAGGCACCGTGCGTGTTTGTGTGTACTCTCCTATTTATGGTAGCAGGGGTCGAATCACAGCTCCTGGCCCCCGCCTCTTCGCTGGTTGCTACAAGGTCCATTCCCTGCTCAGTGAGCTTTATCATACTTCTTAATATATGTATGTGTATACCTGAAGTATACCTGTTTACCTGGAGTTTTACCTGGAGAGAGTTCCGGGGGTCAACGCCCCCGCGGCCCGGTCTGTGACCAGGCCTCCTGGTGGATCAGAGCCTGATCAACCAGGCTGTTACTGCTGGCTGCACGCAAACCAACGTACGAGCCACAGCCCGGCTGATCAGGAACCGACTTTAGGTGCTTGTCCAGTGCCAGCTTGAAGACTGCCAGGGGTCTGTTGGTAATCCCCCTTATGTATGCTGGGAGGCAGTTGAACAGTCTCGGGCCCCTGACACTTATTGTATGGTCTCTTAACGTGCTAGTGACACCCCTGCTTTTCATTGGGGGGGATGTTGCATCGTCTGCCAAGTCTTTTGCTTTCGTAGCGAGTGATTTTCATGTGCAAGTTCGGTACTAGCCCCTCTAGGATTTTCCAGGTGTATATAATCATGTATCTCTCCTGCCTGCGTTTCAGGGAATACAGGTTCAGGAACCTCAAGCGCTCCCAGTAATTGAGGTGTTTTATCTCTGTTATGCGCTCCGTGAAGGTTCTCTGTACATTTTCTAGGTCAGCAATTTCACCTGCCTTGAAAGGTAATGTTAGTGTGCAGCAATATTCCAGCCTAGATAGAACAAGTGACCTGAAGAGTGTCATCATGGGCTTGGCATCCCTCGTTTTGAAGGTTCTCATTATCCATCCTGTCATTTTTCTAGCAGATGCGATCGATACAACGTTATGGTCCTTGAAGGTGAGATCCTCCGACATGATCACTCCCAGGTCTTTGACGTTGGTGTTTCGCTCTATTTTGTGGCCAGAATTTGTTTTGTACTCTGATGAAGATTTAATTTCCTCGTGTTTACCATATCTGAGTAATTGAAATTTCTCATCGTTGAACTTCATATTGTTTTCTGCAGCCCACTGAAAGATTTGGTTGATGTCCGCCTGGAGCCTTGCAGTGTCTGCAATGGAAGACACTGTCATGCAGATTCGGGTGTCATCTGCAAAGGAAGACACGGTGCTGTGGCTGACATCCTTGTCTATGTCAGATATGAGGATGAGGAACAAGATGGGAGCGAGTACTGTGCCTTGTGGAACAGAGCTTTTCACCGTGCCTGCCTCGGACTTTACTCTGTTGACTACTACTCTCTGTGTTCTGTTAGTTAGTTAGTTTAATATGTTTATTATGCACCCCATACCCATCCTGTGGGCGGTAGTCAAAAGATTACAGAGGTACATAATTGGTCCAGGGACTGGACTCCAAAGTTTTGATAGCTGAGCAAGTTACAGAGGTAATGAACTCACAATTTACAAAGGTAATGAACTCACAATTTACAAAGGTAATGAACTCACAATTTACAAAGGTAATGAACTCACAATTTACAAAGGTAATGAACTCCAGGTAAGTCTGGTCACAATCATGACAAGTTACAAAGGTATTTACAGATTACAGAGGTACGTAATGGGTCCAGGGACTGGGCCCCCAAAGTTTTGATAGCTGAACTAGGTACAAAGGTAATGAGCTCACAAGTTACAAAGGTAATGAATTCTGTAGAATGGTTACTTACGTTTATACTTTGGCTACAATCATGAACAAATTATAGAGTAATGAGGAGTAGTGAGGAAATTATAGATCCATCGACCGACTTTTCCTGTTATTCCTTTAGCACGCATTTTGTGCGCTATTACACCATGGTCACACTTGTCGAAGGCTTTTGCAAAGTCTGTATATATTACATCTGCATTCTTTTTGTCTTCTAGTGCATCTAGGACCTTGTCGTAGTGATCCAATAGTTGAGACAGACAGGAGCAACCTGTTCTAAACCCATGTTGCATTGGGTTGTGTAACTGATGGGTTTCTAGATGGGTGGTGATCTTGCTTCTTAGGACTCTTTCAAAGATTTTTATGATATGGGATGTTAGTGCTATCGGTCTGTAGTTCTTTGCTGTTGCTTTACTGCCCCCTTTGTGGAGTGGGGCTATGTCTGTTGTTTTTAGTAACTGTGGGACGACCCCCGTGTCCATGCTCCCTCTCCATAGGATGGTAAAGGCTCGTGATAGGGGCTTCTTGCAGTTCTTGATGAACACGGAGTTCCATGAGTCTGGCCCTGGGGCAGAGTGCATGGGCATGTCATTTATCGCCTGTTCGAAGTCATTTGGCATCAGGATAACATCAGGTAGGCTTGTGTTAACCAAATTCTGTGGCTCTCTCATACAAAATTCATTTTGATCTTCGACTCTGTCTGGTTAGTGGCTCGCTAAACACTGAGTCATATTGGGACTTGAGTAGCTCACTCATTTCCTTGCTGTCATCTGTGTAGGACCCATCTTGTTTAAGTAAGGGCCCAATACTGGACGTTGTTCTCGACTTTGATTTGGCATAGGAGAAGAAATACTTTGGGTTTCTTTCGATTTCATTTATGGCTTTTAGTTCTTCCCACGATTCCTGACTCCTATAAGATTCCTTTAGCTTAAGTTCGATGTTTGCTATTTCTCTGACCAGTGTCTCCCTATGCATTTCAGATAGATTGACCTCTTTTAGCCGCTTTGTTATTCTTTTCCGTCGCCTGTAAAGAGAGCGCCTGTCTCTTTCTATTTTACATCTACTCCTCCTTTTTCTTAGAGGAATAAGTCTTGTGCATACATCGAGTGCCACCAAGTTAATCTGTTCTAGGCATAGGTTGGGGTCTGTGTTGCTTAGTATATCTTCCCAGCTTATATCAGTTAGGACTTGGTTTACTTGGTCCCACTTTATGTTTTTGTTATTGAAGTTGAATTTGGTGAATGCTCCCTCGTGACTAATCTCATTTTGTCAGTCTGGGGCTCTGCGCATACATGTCTGAACCTCAATTATGTTGTGATCTGAGTATATTGTTTTTGATATGGTGACATTTCTTATCAGATCATCATTGTTAGTGAAGATGAGGTCTAGTGTATTCTCCATTCTAGTAGGCTCTAATATTTGCTGGTTTAAATTGAATTTTGTGCAGAGATTTAAAAGCTCATGTGAGTGTGAGTTTTCATCAGAGCTGCCTCCTGGTGTTATTACTGCAACAATATTATTTGCTATATTCCTCCATTTTAGGTGCCTTAAGTTGAAATCCCCCAGGAGCAAGATGTTGGGTGCAGGAGCTGGAAGATTTTCCAGACAGTGGTCAATTTTTAACAGCTGTTCCTGGAATTGCTGGGATGTTGCATCCGGAGGCTTGTAGACTACCACAATGACTAGGTTTTGGTTCTCGACCTTTACTGCTAAAACTGTGTGTGTATGCATATTATAAGTGTGCTTGTATAAAAAAAATTGACTGCTTATAGCAGCGATTCCTGTAGATTTGGGACCAGTTATCGCATATAATCTAGTTATACTAAGTTTTTAACTTTGTTAGTATAATTGCAAATTTACATCTACACAGCCTAAGTAGGGTATTATCCTTTTCATCAAATACATCAGTATGTAAAGGTTTGAAGCTGTAATGAATAAGACATGTGTAACAACTGGTATTGTGTAGCCCAATAACAAAGCAAATTTTCTTTTCAGATAAACATACCAGCACTAAAAGTTTGAAGCTGTCCAGAAGAAACATTCTTTAATTATAATTGGGGGATGGAATCCAATGATTCCAAGTTTTTTTTAACCATATTAGCATACTGCCAACTTTGCACCTACACAAACTGAACTTAATATAACCTCTCCTCACTTACCGACGTACTCGTTTACCGACGACTCGGACTTACGATAGGCTCTATGACCAGTATGCATACCTAAATAATGTATATTAGAGCTGATTTCCTCTATTCTGTTTATTACAATATACTGTAAAGTACTGTAAAAACATTTAAAAATATATGTATACCAGAAATGTTATTAATTAATGGTGCAATGGTGACATTAAAACAGTATCAAAGATGGATGACACAAACCCACTACCATTATAGTATGCTCCTCACCTAGCAACGAATTCGTTTACCAACGTGGTCTTAGGAATGGAACTTCGCTGTTAAATGAGAAGAGACTGTACATATAATCATTCCCGTAAGATACATAACCCATTAATGAATTAAGGCAATCACAGTAGGTATAATTATCATATTTCATGGGAAAAAATATCACATCATATTAAAAATTAAATTGGCACCTACACACCCCAATTAAATTCCCAATCATCTTCTAAGTATGTAGGATACACCATTGTTAAAATTTTGAAGCTGATCAAACAGGTTTTCTGAACTTAATTCACAGAAAATAAATCAGAGAATGGGTTATATAACCTTGACCTCAGTGCACCTGCACATGTCAGTAGTTGGATAAACCTTGCCCTAATTATAGTACACCAGTATTATTAGTTTGAAGCTGATCAGAGAAAGCATTCTAAAGTTATAAACGAAAACTTGGTAAGAAAATAATTGGGCAACTATTTACAAGTACCCCAATGCAGATACCTATTAATCTACCCCCAACAATAACATTTAATGGTGAGGTTAAACCAAATAACTATTCTGAAGATGTTTTTGCCAGCCAGTGGCTTTATCAGTTTAATAAAAAAGTTATTTGAAGGTGTTGAAACTGGGGAGTTTCAGCGTCTCCAAGTAACCTCTGTACATATTGAATTGAAAAAGCTGTTGGTTGGCAAAACATCTTTAGAATAAAGATTACCAGGTGTTACACACGTCTTATTCATCATCTTGTAGGTATTGTATACCATTACTGCTACTAAATATCTGTCATTTCTAGAAGTTTTAGTTAAATTAGTCAGGACCTTGAATTCAAGTTCAAACTATGAAGTCAACCAACTTTTATTTGTAGGTGCACTATTATTTGTCACACCATGACAGTTAAAATTATACTGTATATAAGGACAGTTCCTCCTGGAAGTGCTCCTGCAACTTCATAGTTTTCATTTAAAAAATGCTACAGTATATCATAGTATTGTACAGTATGTCATATTCAGACTTTATAAGATGTTTAAAATGTATATTTGACTTGATGACACTAATATGCATGTACATTATCTCTCTCATTTTCAGGGTGATGATGCAGAGGACATGTGTGGAACAGCACTAGAGCCAGATCCTCGGTATCCAGACTGTTGCTCCAAGATTTTCCGTCCAGGCAGAGTGCTGCGCGACGTCATTGTGGGGTTCCTTGTTGTTGTGGCTGTTGCTATTGTTGTTGCAGTTCTGTTTGTTGTATGCTTCTACCTTTTGCAAGGTAAAGGATGCACCTGTAACATTTGTGGATTGTCACTTGGTTCTGAGTACATGTATTCTAGTATTATTTCCATAAAGGCAGCATCTCATCCTTAGAAATAATTTATATGCCAGCATTTCTTTAATATAGTAGTTTCAGCTAACATTAGCTGTTTCTTTTTGTTTGCTCTTAAAACAGATTTGCAGTTAACACCTTTATCATATTATTTTTACCTTTATTTGCACTGTCCCTAATTCCTTAATTATTATTGTGTATTTACTACCATTTAAATATTTGGTATTTATTTAAAAATAGTATTTGTGCCTTTCAGTAATTATATAGAAATGTGTACAGTAATTATACAGAAACATGTCTTTTTATTTTAAATTTGCAATTGTTTATTTTTCTAATTTGAGCTTCATGTTCTTAATTTCTTAGAGAACAAGACAGGAGAGACGACTGTGGGTCTGAAGGAAGGAGCATTTATTGGTAGTCCTGCAGAAGATGAGAAAAATCCTAATACCATAAATGAAGTTGAGTTTACAGATGATACAAGATATAATGTAGCCCCTGATCCAGTGCTGGGGAAAATCAGAGAGGAGGCTAATGAAGAACATCACCACATGGGCCCAACTCCCAAGTCTGAGCCAGAACCTGAAACTGTGCCAGAACCTGAAACTGTGCCAGAACCTGAAACTGTGCCAGAACCTGAAACTGTGCTAGAACCTGAAACTGTGCCAGAACCTGAAACTGTGCCAGAACCTGAAACAGTGCCAGAACCTGAAACTGTGCCTGAACCTGAAACTGTGCCTGAACCAGATGCCGAACCCAAGCCTGAATTAGAACACACTCAGGAGGAAAGTGATGTGCATCATGCACACACACATGATGGTGATGTACTCCACGGACACACTCAGGAAGAGGGCGATGTGCATCATGCGCACACTCATGATGGTGATGTACTCCATGGGCACACTCAGGAAGATGGCCATGATCACATGCACGAAGATGATGTAGGCCATGATCATATGCACAAGGAAGATATGGGCCATGATCATATGCATGATGAAGGTGATAACGGCCATGATAGTGTACACTCTGATAGTAAGGCTCGTGAACATACACATTCAGGTGGAGACATAGGTCCTGAACTTATGCTTCCAGATGGTGAAGATAGATTTAAAACAGGCCAGCCAGAAAGAGAATCTGATCTTGAAATTGTACCTGAAGAAGTAATCGATCATACTGTGATGCTTGAAAATAATGGTATGTACATATAATCTTAAATGATGTATTGCAAGATTTTATAATATATACTATTTTTTTTTTTACTTAACAAATCTAAGGCAATATACCTTTCAGTAGCAATCAGTACAAGTACTTGTACACTTTAGCTACTCTATATGTTGATTGTACGACATATTTGCAAATTCTGCAGCTTAATCTAAATTTGCTGTTAAAAACATCTACAGTATGTTTAAGATAGGATTTATAAAGCAAAATGTTTTACAAATGTAATAAAGTAATATCATGGATATACTTTAATAAGTGTGCTGTGGAAGGTGAGCAAAGTACAGTACTTTATGAAGTGGCTTGGAATTGTATTGTCTGCCCTGTGAAGGATGGGCTGGAACATCACTTGAAGTCTGTGCACTTTATGACAGCTTCAGGCTTATTGTTTTAGCTGTTTTTTGTAATTACTAAGGGATGTATATTATTATTATAATCAAAAAGAAGCGCTAACCCACAAGGGCTATACAGCTAAGGGATGTATAGGACCCTAGTAAATTTTATGGGATCATTTAATATTACTAATTTTATAAGTTTTAACAAATTCAGGATGTTTTTAAGCTTGTGTGATTGTATTCATTGATTTTCTAAGTGTTTGTACAAATAACTATTTTTAGAAGGTTAGTAAATTCTAAAACTTTTGTTTTCCCTTCTTTGGTGAGAAGTTGCAATGTTAAAATATTTTTAATCTGCTTTACAGGTCCAAACCCAGCATTTGTTCCTTCTACTCATCTTGAAATTGAAGACGCTCTTGAGGTGGTATCGGCACCATCTCTAGACACAACACCTACAGCTTCGCCCACAGAGCACCCTTTCATCTCGGTGTTCAGTGATGCTGGTCCCATCAGCAATACAGATGTCAAGATAGAGCCTGAAAATAATGTAACAACTCAATTTCCAGTTATGGTAGAAGAGTTACAAGGAGGAGGTAGACTCCCCCCCCTCTTAGATGCTCTCACTTCCCATCAAGATGCCTTCACCAATGCTCCAGACATTATCCCTGGGGAACAACAAACTGAAAACCCTGAAGAGCCCTTGATTGATGGTGCTTTGCAGGAAGTGTCATTCCCAGAGGAATCTACTGAAGAAGCACTTACATTAACTGAACCCCAGCCAGAGCTTCCTAGCACCACTGAGGAAAAAACATTAATCACAGATATAACTGTAGACAGCTCAGCAGTGACTGGGGAAGCTTCTCAAGGTAGGAACTACACTGGCAATTTGAAATGATGTATTAAATCTTTGCTTAATTAATGATATACTAGTCTTGACAATCTGTACAGTAGGCATGAAATGAGGTTACCAGTAGTATTCATCAAACACCTTAGTCTGGATATATTCTCACTGTTACAGAATTAATTTAATCACTGTACTCTTCTATTTTATTATAGGTACCTGCCATCATCGCCAACTGGAAATGTGCAGTAATTTGCCATACTCTCTTACTGCTTTTCCAAACTGGGTTAATGACCAAAATGAGAGACAACTTCAAGAATCCTCTCTTCCATTCTTAAGAGTAAGTTCAGTGTACTGTATTTTGTTTGGTTATCTTTACCTCAAATTGCTTAGCATGAAAATGTGTTTGTAGCGCTATGCCTTGCCTTACCTTAACTTGCCTTTTTCTGAGTCAAGTTGTAGAATTTACAGTAGTAAAATTAATATTCTGTATTAAATAAAAAATACATGCATTTTCATGACAGTTTGTAGGAGCTGTATGTGTTTAAGGAAGGAGCAAAACCTATTAAAATCATACAGCTATAGAAGGAATAAGTGCTTTATTACTCTGTAGAATTACATTAAGACTTAAACTGCCAGAATACAACCTGCCTAAAAGTTGTATACTGTTTTCATGTGCAGTTGCATAGACCTACTTCAGTTACTAATATTGAATGATTTATACTGTATAATATTTTGGTTTATAAAACTTCCATAAATAAATAATTTCGATAATTCTTGAATGAAAACTAAGGAACTGTTATGTCTTAACAAATCAGTTGAATACAAGTCCTTCTTATCATCAGGATGTGATTGTAAGATCACGTTGTTCACCAAGAGCACAAGAATATGCCTGTACTATCTTGGAACCTCCATGCAATGCTGATGGAACAATTCTACCTCCATGTAGGACATTCTGCAGATGTAAGATTTTTTTTTTTTTATTTATAGTGGTAGAAAACACTACTGTATATAATTGCCTGTGTGTGCACTGTATATTAGTGTAATTATATTATTCACAAAAGTGTGAATAATATAATTATATTATTCACAAAGTGTGCAGTTGCAAGTCCTAAATTCTAATCTTTTGGAGACTTGCTCCATCTGTATTAATGTTTAAAATTTTCAGAATTGTAATATTCTCTCTGCTGTCCCTGTTCTCACTTGTTTTATCAAGATTTTCATCCATCCTGTAGTTGGTTCAGAATGACGACGAGTATACCAAAGACTCTGTGGTTAGAAAAGCAATTGTAGCTCAAACTTTTATTCATTCCATTTTCATAAGAACTGTACTGTAGTAACATATTTGAGAAATGCAGTTATTGTAAGTTCATTCATTTTACAAGTAAGCATACTGTTAAAAAATGTAATTAGACTCTGTAAATATAATGTTCTGTTTAAATTTTTGTCATTCTAAGTTTAAACATGCAGCTGAAATTTGTATCTGTAAAAAAATAATTGACATTACAAAGTATATTTCATTGATTTAAGAGAGAATAACTTGATAAAAAAAAACACATACAGCAGATTTATAAAATTTAAATTAGAATCTGTTAGGGAGTTAACATTAATAGCAATTCTCAGTTACATGTTCAATATCTCAGCTGTGGCCTCAACATGCCAAGAATTCATCATATCTGGGGTTGGTCCAAGTGGTGTATTTAACTGTGAGCGGTTCCCTGACTCCACTGATCCTGCTGTGTGTTTTGATATGACACAGGGTAAGTTTTCCACATCAGCCAACTCTTACCTTTCTACCTTAAATTTTCAGTTTTCACAAACTTTGCTTTTGATTCAAGAATTGTGTATTAGGTAATGCTCTGCATATGCATTAGCAAGATGTTGCTTATAGTGTTACTTCAATACCTATATGCTTGGCACTGCTCTGCTTACTTTTTTTTTTTTCTTTTTTTTCATTTTGAGGTTGCTTTGTTTCAGTTTTTGGGAGCTTTAGTATTACAGGTATTTTCTTTTAAAAATTTCTCAATTTTTCATTTCCTCTGCATCCTCTATGGAATATTCATGCAGTACAGTGTCAAAATCTATGTGAAATATTTTGTGATTAAAGCAAGGTGCAGATAAATGTACTGAACGAGATTTGTTTGTTACCATATATAGATGAGCAATGCTTATTTTAAGGTTTGTTAAATTCAACACAAAGTTTACTACCCTGGGACATCGTTCATTTATTTCAGTATTGTATTTTTTTTTAAGGTACAACTTTGAGAAAAAATGTATAATTGTATAGCTACATGGGCTTTTACAGTACCATTCTTGGATTTTTAACATAAAATGAGTTTGTATAAGAGTAAGAAAAATTGTGAAGTGCAGTATATTCAAACAAATATATATATAAGAAAAAAATTTGCAGTGAGATAAACAAGTTAAGAAAGCCTAGGGAACGAATGAATTTCAGTTAAAAACAGAGTAGGGGAGTTAATGGATTGGGTAGATGGCGGGAATATTTTGAGGAACTTTTAAATGATGATGAGGAAAGGGAGGCGGTAATTTCATGTACTGGTCAGGAAGGTATACCATCTTTTAGGAGTGAAGAAGAGCAGGATGTGAGTGTATGGAAGGTGCATGAAGCATTATGTACAATGAAAGGGGGGTAGAGCAGCTGGAACTGACGGGTTCGTGACAGAAATGTTAAAAGCAGGGGGGGGTGGGGGATATAGTGTTGGAGTGGTTGGTATTTTTGTTTAATAAATGTATGAAAGAAGAGAAGGTACCTAGGGATTGGCAGAGAGAATGTATAATTCCTTTATATAAAGGGAAGGGGGACAAAAGAGATTGTAAAAATTATAGAGGAATAAGTTTACTGAGTATACCATGAAAAGTGTATGGTAGGGTTTTTATTGAAAGAATTAGTCAAGACAGAATGTAGGATTGTGGATGAGCAAGAAGGTTTTAGAGTGGGTAGGGGATGTGTAGATCAAGTGTTTACATTGAAGCATATATGTGAACAGTATTTAGATAAAGGTAGGGAAGTTTTCATTGCATTTATGGATTTAGAAAAGAGATATGATAGAGTGGATAGGGGAGCAATGTGGCAGATGTTGCAAGTACATATATGGAATAGGTAGTAAGTTACTAAATGCTGTAAAGAGTTTTTGCGAGGATAGTGAGGCTCAGGTTAGGGTGTGTAGAAGAGAGGGAGACTACTTCCCGGTAAAAGTAGGTCTTAGACAGGGATGTGTAATGTCACCATGGTTTTTTTTTTTTTTATCACACTGGCCGATTCCCACCAAGGCAGGGTGGCCTGAAAAAGAAAAACTTTCACCATCATTCACTCCATCACTGTCTTGCCAGAAGGGTGCTTTACACTACAGTTTTTAAACTGCAACATTAACACCCCTCCTTCAGAGTGCAGGCACTGTACTTCCCATTTCCAGGACTCAAGTCCGGCCTGCCGGTTTCCCTGAATCCCTTCATAAATGTTGCTTTGGTCACACTCCAACAGCACGTCAAGTATTAAAAACCATTTGTCTCCATTCACTCCTATCAAACACGCTCACGCATGCCTGCTGGAAGTCCAAGCCCCTCGCACACAAAACCTCCTTTACCCCCTCCCTCCAACCTTTCCTAGGCCGACCCCTGCCCCGCCTTCCTTCCACTGCAGACTGATACACTCTTGAAGTCATTCTGTTTCACTCCATTCTCTGGTTGTTTAATATATTTATAGATGGGGTTGTAAAAGAAGTAAATGCTAGGGTGTTGGGGAGAGGAGTGAGATTAAATTATGGGGAATCAAATACAAAATGGGAATTGACAGTTACTTTTTGCTGGTGATTCTGTGCTTATGGGAGATTTAGTTAGTTTAATATGTTTATTATGCACCCCATACCCATCCTGTGGGCAGTAGTCAAAAGATTACAGAGGTACATAATTGGTCCAGGGACTGGACTCCAAAGTTTTGATAGCTGAGCAAGTTACAGAGGTAATGAAGTCACAATTTACAAAGGTAATGAACTCCAGGTAGGTCTGGTCACAATCATGACAAGTTACAAAGGTATTTACAGATTACAGAGGTACGTAATGGGTCCAGGGGCTGAGCCCCCAAAGTTTTGATAGCTGAACTAGGTACAAAGGTAATGGCTTATGGGAGAGTCTAAAGAAAAGTTGCAAAGGTTAGTGGATGAGTTTGGGTGTGTGTGTAAAGGTAGAAAGTTGAAAGTGAACATAGAAAAGAGTAAGGTGATGAGGGTATCAAATGATTTAGATAAAGAAAAATTGGATATCAAACCATACCACGGGCAGGATTTGAACCCGAGGTCAGAGAGTCTCAAAACTCCAGACCGTGTCATTACGATTTCGTGAGTCATGTTGGATATCAAATTGGGGAGGAGGAGTATGGAAGAAGTGAATGCTTTCAGATACTTGGAAGTTGACGTATCGGTGGATGGATTTATGAAGGATGAGGTTAATCGTAGAATTGATGAGGGAAAAAAGGCGAGTGGTGCGTTGAGGTATGGACAACACACTTCTCATACCAACAATAACTAAACCAACCAGGCTCACTGAAACAAGTGCAACCATAATAGACCACATATGGACCAATATACTAGCTCCCCTTAAATCAGGGATAATCACAGATAGCACTACAGACCACTACCCTACCTTCCTCTTGACAAAAATTAGTAAACCACCACTTGAATACAACAAAGTGTCATTTAGACTCCATGATGAGGCCTCAGTAAGGAAGTTCACAGCTGACCTAGAGACTGTTGACTGGCCTACAGAATTCTCCAAGGCCAATGGTATTGACGACTGGACAGACATTTTTCTTAACAAACTACTTAGACTATACAACAAACATTGTCCTATAAAAACGAAACAGATCACAAACAAACGGCTTGGTTGCCCATGGCTAACCAGCACCATTCTGAAATCCATTGATAAGAAACACCAATATGAAAAGCAATATAGACAGGGCTTAATACACAAAGATATTCTTAAACACTATTCATCAGTCCTCACCAAAGTAATAAAGAAAGCCAAACAACTATACTACTCCAGTAGATTCACTGACACAAGAGGAGATATAAAAAAAGACCTGGAAAACACTCTCTCAGATTCTAGGGACCCACAAACTGAAAAAAAACAAGAATATTGTCCTAACTAAACCTAATGAAACACCACTGCAACCCACCGACACAGCTAACAAGATAAACAACTTCTTCTCAACCATAGGTTCTAATCTCACCAATAAAATCCCACGTACCAATGCCCATGCTGGGGACTACCTAGATGGGAATTTCCCAAATTCCTTCTATCTTGCTCCAACTGAGCCCACGGAAGTCACCGAGATTATAAAGTCACTTAAAAATAACTCAGGGAATCTGTCTCATGTCCCACCATTATTGTACAAGAGAGTGGCCCATGTCCTCTCACATACTATCTCATTGCTTTTTAACAAGTCACTAGAAGCTAGCACCTTCCCGAAACTACTCAAGACGGCAAGGGTTACATGATGGTGGTGACCCTACAGATTTAAACAACTATAGGCCAATATCAAACTTACCATTGCTATCCAAAATCTTTGAGAAACTCGTGCACAGGAGACTATATTCATTTATAACGTCACAAAACATACTCAACCCCTGCCAATTTGGATTCAGGAAAAATAAAAGCACTAACGATGCAATTATAAAAATGCTAGATCTGCTTTACACAGCATTGGAAAATAAGGAATATCCACTAGGAATTTTTATTGACCTAAGAAAAGGTTTTGACACAGTAGACCACGGCATCCTACTCCACAAACTTGACCATTATGGTATAAGAGGCCATGCGCTTGCATATTTCAAATCTTACCTTACTAATAGGTATCAGTATGTCACCATTAAAGACACAGCATCAACAACACAGCCACTTGATACTGGAGTTCCGCAGGGAAGTGTCCTTGGTCCCCTGCTCTTCCTCATATACATCAATGATCTTCCAAACGTATCTCGACACCTGAACCCCATTCTCTTTGCTGACGACACGACTTATGTCATCTCTCACCCTAATCTTGCAACCCTCAACACCATTGTTAATGAGGAGCTGATCAAAATATCGACTTGGATGACAGCCAATAAACTTACGCTTAACGTTGACAAAACCTACTACATTATGTTTGGTAGCAGAGCAGGAGATGCGCAAATTAACATTAAGATCGACAACACTCTAATTACCAGGCATAATGAGGGCAAATTCCTAGGCCTATACCTCGACAACAACCTGAACTTCAGCACCCATATCCAACACATAACCAAAAAAGTATCCAAAACGGTTGGGATCCTCTCCAAGATACGATACTACGTGCCGCAAACTGCCCTTCTCACACTATACCATTCACTTATATATCCATACCTCACCTATGCTATCTGTGCTTGGGGTTCAACTGCAGCAACACACCTAAAGCCAATAATAACCCAACAAAAAGCCGCAGTAAGAATAATCACTAAATCTCATCCCTGGAAACACCCCCCCCCACTCTTCATAGATCTAAACTTACTCCCTGTTCAGTACATCCACACTTACTACTGTGCAGTCTACATCTACAGGACCTTAAATTCCAATATTAACCTTGACCTAAAACACTTTCTTGATAGTTGTGACAGAACCCACAGGCACAACACCAGACACAAACATCTCTATAACATTCCCCGTGTCCGACTAAACCTTTACAAAAATTCAATGTATGTCAAAGGCCCTAAAATCTGGAACACCCTACCTGAAAATTCCAAAACTGCAGACATGTTCATCACCTTCAAAACTACCATCAGAAAACATCTTATCTCCCTGATACACCCTGTCAACTAATAATATGAATACCACCTGGTGGTTCACACTTACACTCACTCACCCATTTGACCATAAACAGAAATATCAATCTCAATCTCAAAATAATGAATCTTAACTAGTCGTAAGTTGGCCTGTGATACTCCAATACTGAAACTACGTATAGTGCCAAAACAAAAGCATTCACATTGCTAAACTCACAACTAGTATTTAGTCACTTAGCCATAATACCAACTTATCTCATAATTTTGTAACATTTTAAACCTAAGATTTAATACAAGTCTGCCCGAAATGCCTAGCCATGCTAGGCGTTCTAGTGGTACACTCTGTAATTATTATTTTACTACATGTAAACCACACAATAACCAAATTCTGTAAACTCAGCATTGTAATACTTATAGAGAATAAAGTTTGAATTGAATTGAATTGAAGAAATGTTATCTATGGAGGCAAAGAAGGGAATGTATGAAAATATAGTAGTACCAACACTCTTATATGGGTGTGAAGCTTGGGTTGTGAATGCAGCAGCGAGGAGGCGGTTGGAGGCAGTGGAGGTGTCCTGTCTAAGGGCAGTGTGTGGTGTAAATATTATGCAGAAAATTCAGAGTGTGGAAATTAGGAGAAGGTGTGGAGTTAATGAACGTATTAGTCAGAGGGCTGAAGAGGGGTTGTTGAGGTGGTTTGGTCATTTAGAGAGAATGGATCAAAGTAGAATGACATGGAGAGCGTATAAATCTGTAGGGGAAGGAAGGCAGGGTAAGGGTTGTCCTCGAAAAGGTTGGAAGGGGTAAGGGAGGTTTTGTGGGCGAGGGGCTTGGACTTCCAGCAGGCGTGCATGAGCATGTTCAATAGTGAATGGAGACGAATGGTATTTGGGACCTGACGATCTGTTGGAGTGTGAGCAGGGTAATGTTTAGTGAAGGGATTCAGGGAAGCCGGTTATTTTTATATAGCCGGACTTGAGTCCTGGAAATGGGAAGTACAATGCCTGCACTCTAAAGGAGGGGTTCGGGATATTGGCAGTTTGGAGGGATATGTTGTGTATCTTTATACGTATATGCTTCTAAGCTGTTGTGTTCTGAGCACCTCTGCAAAAACAGTGATTGCGTGAGTGAGGTGAAAGAGTTGAATGGTGATGAAAGTATTTTCTTTCTTTTTGGGCCCCCCTGCCTCGGTGGGAGACGGCCGACTTGTTAAAAAAAAAAATGTATGTATGTATGTATGTGCCTTCCTCAGCCCTCTGGACAACAGTTTTGGTAATCCCGCACCTCCTCCTAACTTCCAAACTATGAATTCTCTGCATTATATTCACACCACACATTGCCCTCAGACAGGACATCTCCACTGCCTCCAGCCTTCTCGCTGCAACATTCATCACCCATGCTTCACACCCATATAAGAGCATTGGTAAAACTATACTCTCATACATTCCCCTCTTTGCCTCCAAGGACAAAGTTCTTTGTCTCCACATACTCCTAAGTGCACCACTCACCCTTTTCCCCTCATCAATTCTATGATTCACCTCATCTTTCATAGACCCATCCGCTGGCACGTCCACTCCCAAATATCTGAATACATTCACCTCCTCCATGCTCTCTCCCTCCAATCTGATATCCAATCTTTCATCACCTAATCTTTTTGTTATCCTCATAACCTTACTCTTTCCTGTATTCACTTTTAATTTTCTTCTTTTGCACACCCTACCAAATTCATCCGCCAATCTCTGCCACTTCTCTTCAGAATCTCCCAAGAGCACAGTGTCATCAGCAAAGAGCAACTGTGACAACTCCCACTTTGTGTGATTCTTTATCTTTTAACTTCACACCTCTTGCCAAGACCCTTGCATTTACTTCTCTTACAACCCCATCTATAAATATATTAAACAACCACGGTGACATCACACATCCTTGTCTAAGGCCTACTTTTACTGGGAAATAATTTCCCTCTTTCCTACATACTCTAACTTGAGCCTCACTATCCTCGTAAAAACTCTTCACTGCTTTCAGTAACCTACCTCCTACACCATACACCTGCAACATCTGCCACATTGCCCCCCTATCCACCCTGTCATATGCCTTTTCCAAATCCATAAATGCCACAAAGACCTCTTTAGCCTTATCTAAATACTGTTCACTTATATGTTTCACTGCAAACACTTGGTCCACACACCCCCTACCTTTCCTAAAGCCTCCTTGTTCATCTGCTATGATATATATATATATATATATATATATATATATATATATATATATATATATATATATATATATATATATATATATATATATATATATATATATAATATTATATGTACATGTTTATAGAGGGGCAACTGATATATCAGATCATTATTTAGTTGTAGCTACAGTTAGAGTAAGAGGTAGATGGGAAAAGAGGAAGGTGGCAACAACAAGTAAGAGGGAGGTGAAAGTGTATAAACTAAGGGAGGAGGAAGTTCGGGCGAGATATAAGCGACTATTGGCAGAAAGGTGGGCTAGTGCAAAGATGAGTAGTGGGGGGGTTGAAGAGGGTTGGAATAGTTTTAAAAATGCAGTATTAGAATGTGGGGCAGAAGTTTGTGGTTATAGGAGGGTGGGGGCAGGAGGAAAGAGCAGTGATTGGTGGAATGATGAAGTAAAGGGTGTGATAAAAGAGAAAAAGGTAGCATACGAGAGGTTTTTACAAAGCAGAAGTGTTATAAGAAGAGCAGAGTATATGGAGAGTAAAAGAAAGGTGAAGAGTGGTGAGAGAGTGCAAAAGGAGAGCAGATGAAAGAGTGGGAGAGGCACTGTCAAGAAATTTTAATGAAAATAAGAAAAAAATTTGGAGTAAGTTAAACAAGTTAAGAAAGCCTAGGGAAAGTATGGATTTGTCCATTAAAAACAGAGTAGGGGAGTTAGTAGATGGGGAGAGGGAGGTATTAGGTAGATGGCGAGAATATTTTGAGGAACTTTTAAATGTTGAGGAAGAAAGGGAGGTGGTAATTTCATGCACTGGCTAGGGAGGTATACCATCTTTTAGGAGTGAAGAAGAGCAGAATGTAAGTGTGGTGAAGGTACGTGAGGCATTACGTAGAATGAAAGGGGGTAAAGCAGCTGGAACTGATGGGATCATGACAGAAATGTTAAAAGCAGGGGGGGATATAGTGTTGGAGTGGTTGGTACTTTTGTTTAATAAATGTATGAAAGAGGGGAAGGTACCTAGGGATTTTCAGAGAGCATGTATAGTCCCTTTATATAAAGGGAAAGGGGACAAAAGAGATTGTAAAAATTATAGAGGAATAAGTTTACTGAGTATACCAGGAAAAGTATACGGTAGGGTTATAATTGAAAGAATTAGAGGTAAGACAAAATGTAGAATTGCGGATGAGCAAGGAGGCTTCAGAGTGGGTAGGGGATGTGTAGATCAAGTGTTTACATTGAAGCTTATATGTGAACAGTATTTTAGATAAAGGTAGGGAAGTTTTTATTGCATTTATGGATTTAGAAAAGGCATATGATAGAGTGGATAGAGGAGCAATGTGGCAGATGTTGCAAGTTTATGGAATAGGTGGTAGTTACTAAATGCTGTAAAGAGCTTTTATGAGGATAGTGAGGCTCAGGTTAGGGTGTGTAGAAGAGAGGGAGAATACTTCCCGGTAAAAGTAGGTCTTAGACAGGGATGTGTAATGTCACCATGGTTGTTTAATATATTTATAGATGGGGTTGTAAAAGAAGTAAATGCTAGGGTGTTCGGGAGAGGGGTAGGATTAAATTATGGGGAATCAAATTCAAAATGGGAATTGACACAGTTACATTTTGCTGATGATACTGTGCTTATGGGAGATTCTAAAGAAAAATTGCAAAGGTTAGTGGATGAGTTTGAGAATGTGTGTAAAGGTAGAAAGTTGAAAGTGAACATAGAAAAGAGTAAGGTGATGAGGGTATCAAATGATTTAGATAAAGAAAAATTGGATATCAAATTGGGGAGGAGGAGTATGGAAGAAGTGAATGTTTTCAGATACTTGGGAGTTGACGTGTCGGCGGATGGATTTATGAAGGATGAGGTTAATCATAGAATTGATGAGGGAAAAAAGGTGAGTGGTGCGTTGAGGTATATGTGGAGTCAAAAAACGTTATCTATGGAGGCAAAGAAGGGAATGTATGAAAGTATAGTAGTACCAACACTCTTATATGGATGTGAAGCTTGGGTGGTAAATGCAGCAGCGAGGAGACGGTTGGAGGCAGTGGAGATGTCCTGTCTAAGGGCAATGTGTGGTGTAAATATTATGCAGAAAATTCTGAGTATGGAAATTAGGAGAAGGTGTGGAGTTAATAAAAGCATTAGTCAGAGGGCAGAAGAGGGGTTGTTGAGGTGGTTTGGTCATTTAGAGAGAATGGATCAAAGTAGAATGACATGGAAGGCATATAAATCTATAGGGGAAGGAAAGAGGGGTAGGGGTCGTCCTCGAAAGGGTTGGAAAGAGGGGGGTAAAGGAGGTTTTGTGGGCAAGGGGCTTGGACTTCCAGCAAGCGTGCATGAGCGTGTTAGATAGGAGTGAATGGAGACGAATGGTACTTGGGACCTGACGATCTGTTGGAGTGTGAGCAGGGTAATATTTAGTGAAGGGATTCAGGGAAACCGGTTATTTTCATATAGTCGGACTTGAGTCCTGGAAATGGGAAGTACAATGCCTGCACTTTAAAGGAGGGGTTTGGGATATTGGCAGTTTGGAGGGATATGTTGTGTATCTTTATACGTATATGCTTCTAAACTGTTGTATTCTGGGCACCTCTGCAAAAGCAGTGATAATATGCGAGTGTGGTGAAAGTGTTGAATGATGATGAAAGTATTTTCTTTTTGGGGATTTTCTTTCTTTTTTGGGTCACCCTGCCTCGGTGGGAGACGACCGACTTGTTGGGGGGGAGAAAAAAAAAAAAAAAAATATATACAGTGGACCCCCGGTTAACGATATTTTTTCACTCCAGAAGTATGTTCAGGTGCCAGTACTGACCGAATTTGTTCCCATAAGAAATATTGTGAAGTAGATTAGTCCATTTCAGACCCTCAAACATACACGTACAAACGCACTTATTTAAATACACTTACATAATTGGTCGCATTCGGAGGTAATCATTATGCGGGGGTCCACTGTGTATATATATATATATATATATATACACAGTGTATCAGTCTGTAGTGGAAGGAAGGCGGGGTAGGGGTCGGCCTAGGAAGGGTTGGAGGGAGGGGGTAAAGGAGGTTTTGTGTGCGAGGGGCTTGGACTTCCAGCAGGCATGCGTGAGCGTGTTTGATAGGAGTGAATGGAGACAAATGGTTTTCAATACTTGACGTGCTGTTGGAGTGTGAGCAAAGTAACATTTATGAAGGGATTCAGGGAAACCGGCAGGCCGGACTTGAGTCCTGGAGATGGGAAGTACAGTGCCTGCACTCTGAAGGAGGGGTGTTAATGTTGCAGTTTAAAAACTGTAGTGTAAAGCACCCTTCTGGCAAGACAGTGATGGAGTGAATGATGGTGAAAGTTTTTCTTTTTCGGGCCACCCTGCCTTGGTGGGAATCGGCCGGTGTGATAATAAAAAAAATAAAATATATATATATAAATATATATATATATATATATATATATATATATATATATATATATATATATATTAGTATATATATATATATATATATATATATAACACATATGGGTCATACAACTTGGAATCCAGTAAAATGTTATTGACACAATAAAAACATTACAGGTACTGCATATAAATGAGACTATGCTATTAGCTAATTATTCTTGAGACAATTTAATACAGGTATAAAAATATTAAAGACTTAGAAAAATACTGTAAAAAATTTACATACAGTATATAAAAAGTGAGGGGAAGGGGTCATCTCAGGAAAGTTTGGAGGGAGAGAGAGAGGGGGCTTGAGCATCCAGTGGGAATGTGTGAGCGTGGTAGATCGGAGTGAATGGAGAAAAGTGGTTTTTAAATGGGCATGATGTTGGAGTGTGAGCAGAGCCCCACTGTGATCACAGTGGGGCCCCATGTTAACCTCCCTATGGTGTATAAATATACCTAGTTGGATGAATCATTGTAGCCAGCTAGCCCAATGGCTTATGCACTGGCCTGGAGTTTTATGACTCGCTTTCCATAGGTTCTAACCCCACCTACGGCATACCGTGGTTTGTTCGCAATTGTGTTATTATGGTTTCGGGAGTTTGTAAGTTAACATATGTGCAAAAAGAGCTCATTATGATAACATGCTGGTAATGTTAGTGGAGATTGCATGAGATGGTTATAAACAAACTTATAAGTTCATTTTATTATTATTGCTGGCACTAATCTTTTGGTACATGATTAATGAAAAATTGGTTTTGTATTCTCCAATAAGCTAAATGGCAGATACATATGCCCAAACAGCACATAAGTTAATTGTTCTAGAGTTCTTACATTTATATTGAGCAGTGTTTCTGTTGGCCTAGAAACTTTTTAAGTTTATATTTAGCAATAGTGAACATGAACTAATTGGTATGACACTGGTTGTTGTGGTGTTGGTTGTACAGAGCCTTGTGTTGGGCTGGAACACCGTTGTGGAGATGGGCGATGCGTCGCGAAGAGACTAGTTTGTGATGGCCTGTCAGACTGCCTTGACCACTCTGATGAGGCAACGTGCCCTGGCCAGCTTCCAGGTCAGTCACCAGAGGCTGTCATTAGTGCATCTCATAGCTGGGGAAAATAGTGCATATTTATTGGTTGATGTTTTATACAATTTGTGTGGCTTGTATATAAATAGTAATTCTCTTTCAGTAGTAGCTAAATAACATTCTTTAGCAAACAAGTTAAAGTATAAATTAGTGTATGGAATTTTGCATACATTAAAACTGTACAGAAAAGGAAAGGATAAAGTAACCCAGTTTTACATTCTGTAATTACCTAACACTGTATTGTACTTACAATATGTCCATAACCTAATATGCATGAACTCTGTGTTGCATGTTATAATTTTATTAATTAGCTCTTGTTTACTGCAAAATTTTCTTGCTGTGCCTTTTTTTTTTTCATCAGCATGCAATTTTCTACATTTTCTTAAGTTTTATAAAAACTGAGTGCATGTTAATTTTGTATTACAGAATGGTTCAACTAATGCACGAACATGATATAATTTATGAAATCCTATGTATGTGTGCACCTTGATTATCAAAATTTGATGGAAACATCTTGGCATATAGGTAGTAGAGCAAACTCTTAATTTAATGGACTTTGGAAATAGGGGACAGTCTGCTGGGTCTAATTGAATTCGAAACAACAGACAAAGTCCATTGGTTATCAACATACAAATCCTATCTCTGTCAACCACAGTTGCCACTGGCTCAGCCCTATTAGTCCATATAATTGAGGGTTTACAGTGCATAGCTTATCTTTAATACACTACATTACAAGAACGCTGAATTTAAAATAGAGTGGTACCTTGACTTAAGAGTTTAATTCGTTCTGTGACCAAGCTTGTAACTCAATTTGCTCACATATCAAATTAATTTTCCTCATTGAAATTAATTGAAATGCCATTAATCCGTTCCAGCAGAATTCCTGGCTCTCGGGAGGCAGGAGAAAATATTTCAATGTAACGCTAATATAAACTCTATGGTTTATTTATCTATCACAATTGATCTAATATGACATAATAAACAATATAAATAACATAGAAACATGATATATATTCTAGAATGAATAAAATGTCATTATGTGACGAGTGGTGGCGGCGGCCACTCCTGAGGTAAAAATAATTATCTCTCTGATCATATCTTCCCATTCTTGCCCTTCTGAGGTCTTATTATAAGAGAAAACGCAGTGTTTGTGAGGCTCACTGCACTAGATCGCTAGTTTCATTAGGAAAACACTGAAACAAAAGTTTTTTTGTGTTTTTCTATGATTTCATGCTTTAATTCAATGGACATTATCATCCTCTTCTCAGCACTGTCCTTTGCACTTACGTACTTTCATAGGACCCATGGTTAGAAATTTGGCAAAATAACTGCACAAAAAGCACAAAACACTGGGCAGATGTTGTGGTGTTTGCTGCGCCAACTAGTGGCAGCATATCTGAAGCTTGCTCATAACTCGGATTTTGGGTCGCAACTCAAAGCAAAAAATTGACTGAGCGACGGCTCGTAACTTGGAAAACTAGTAAGTTGGGGCACTCGTAAGTCAAGGTACCATTGTAAAAATTCAGAAAATAAAATTACAACTTGCTAAAACATGATTAATGTTGTAATATTTCATATTTTTATAAAACAGATCATCAGATATAAAATGAATGTGGATTTCTCTAAATACCCAGTGAAACCCCCACAATCGTTGCATCTTTAATCAAAGGAATCGTGTTCTTGCAAAGGGATCTGCAAGATTTCCATGAATGCCAAAGACAAGATTTTTTTTTTTTTTTTTTAAACAAGTCGGCCATCTCCCACTGAGGCAGGGTGACCCAAAAAGAAAGAAAATCCCCAAAAAGAAAATACTTTCATCATCATTCAACACTTTCACCTCACTCACACATAATCACTGTTTTTGCAGAGGTGCTCAGAACACAACAGTTTAGAAGCATATATGTGTAAAGATACACAACATATCCCTCCAAACTGCTAATATCCCGAACCCCTCCTTTAGAGTGCAGGCATTGTACTTCGCATTTCTAGGACTCAAGTCCGGCTATACAAAAATAACCGGTTTCCCTGAATCCCTTCACTAAATATTACCCTGCTCACACTCCAACATATCGTCAGGTCCCAAATACCATTCATCTCCATTCACTCCTATCGAACACGCTCATGCACACCTGCTGGAAGTCCAATCCCCTCGCCCACAAAACCTCCCTTACCCCTTCCTTCCAACCTTTTCGAGGACGACCCCTACCCCGCCTTCCTTCCCCTATATTTATACACTCTCCATGTCATTCTACTTTGATCCATTCTCTCTAAATGACCAAACCACCTCAACAACCCCTCTTCAGCCCTCTGACTAATACTTTTATTAACTCCACACCTTCGGTCGATGGATCTATAATTTCCTCACTAACAGAACACAGAGAGTAGTCGTCAACAGAGTAAAGTCCGAGGCAGCTACGGTGAAAAGCTCTGTTCCACAAGGCACAGTACTCGCTCCCATCTTGTTCCTCATCCTCATATCAGACATAGACAAGGATGTCAGCCACAGCACCGTGTCTTCCTTTGCAGATGACACCCGAATCTTCATGACAGTGTCTTCCATTGCAGACACTGCAAGGCTCTAGGCGGACATCAACCGAATCTTTCAGTGGGCTGCAGAAAACAATATGAAGTTCAACGATGAGAAATTTCAATTACTCAGATATGGTAAACACAAGGAAATTAAATCTTCATCAGAGTACAAAACAAATTCTGGCCACAAAATAGAGCGAAACACCAACGTCAAAGACCTGGGAGTGATCATGTCGGAGGATCTCACCTTCAATGACCATAACATTGTATCAATCGCATCTGCTAGAAAAATGACAGGATGGATAATGAGAACCTTCAAAACTAGGGAGGCCAAGCCCATGATGACACTCTTCAGGTCACTTGTTCTATCTAGGCTGGAATATTGCTGCACACTAACGCACCTTTCAATGCAGGTGACATTGCTGACCTAGAAAATGTACAGAGAACCTTCACGGCGCGCATAACGGAGATAAAACGCCTCAATTACTGGGAGCGCTTGAGGTTCCTGAACCTGTATTCCCTGGAATGCAGGCGGGAGAGATACATGATTATATACACCTGGAAAATCCTAGAGGGACTAGTACCGAACTTGCACACGAAAATCACTCACTACGAAAGCAAAAGACTTGGCAGACGATGCAACATCCCCCCAATGAAAAGCAGGGGTGCCACTATCACGTTAAGAGACCATACAATAAGTGTCAGGGGCCTGAGACTGTTCAACTGCCTCCCAGCATACATAAAGGGGATTACCAACAGACCCCTGGCAGTCTTCAAGCTGGCACTGGACAAGCACCTAAAGTCGGTTCCTGACCAGCCGGGCTGTGGCTCGTACGTTGGTTTGCGTGCAGCCAGCAGCAACAGCCTGGTTGATCAGGCTCTGATCCACCAGGAGGCCTGGTCATGGACCGGGCCGCGGGGGCGTTGACCCCCGGAACTCTCTCCAGGTAAACTCCTAATTTCCACACACTGAATTTTCTGCATAATATTTACACCACACATTGCCCTTAGACAGGACATCTCCACTGCCTCCAACCGTCTCCTCGCTGCTGCATTCACAACCCAAGCTTCACACCCATTTAAGAGCGTTGGTACTACTATACTTTCATACATTCCCTACAAAGACAAGATCTGAGGCCAGAATTCAAACAGTCAAAACATATAAAAGCACTTGCATAGACTATACAGTAATATACAAATGTTAATATGCACTGTACAGGTATATTTTAATTTTGTCTGCTGTGAACATAAGTTAAAGTAAGCTTGGAACTGCTCTTGCATATCTCTACAATAATAATAAATAATTCAGTGCATAATATGCACATGCATGTTGCCCCAGCATTAGCTTTCACATCAGCTTTGTCTTCCTTTCCCAGTGTATTTATTAACACTTAGCACAAGGAAGAAAATGTAATTATTTTTGGCATTGGAAACCAACACGACACTGCATATTGTCTGTTCGTTCACTGCCCCTCATGCTCATTATCTCCAGTGTTCTCAGAAGTTATAGTTTCCATATTTGAGTCATCTCCACAAATTACTTTCATAAGTATATGGATATGAGAGGAATCAACAGCATATTTTTGCTGGGGAAATATCTACATACCTGTAAAAGAGTCAGTTGGCAGTTACTAGCGGTAATGGTTGAAGTGTATACCATATGTTCTCTAACATTTGACTGCTCACCAGCATACCATTCTAAATTATTGGTACCATTTTAATAGTTTAAACATCTGAAGGAGATAATACAGTGTTTACTGGTAGAAATACCAAACAAATGGTATTTTTAATTATCCCCTCTCTCTTCCTAACTGCCCTTCTCAGTTACTTTCACTTTTTGATGCTCTCAGTAATAGCCATTACCTTCTCTTTCCTCTTCTCCATCTGCGCAACTCCTTTCTTCACAATGCACCATTCCTTCGCTACTTGAATGTTTTCCTTTGCCACCGCATGTGGACTTTTCTAACCCTTCTAGTCCGTAGGTGCCCTTACCTGCGGATTTCAGGTTCTTTATCATTGCCAATCATGGCCTATTTACAGTGGAATATTCGCGGCCTCAGGGGTAATCGGGGTGAGGTTCAGATGTTGCTCTCCCGGTTTTCCCCTGTTGGTGTTTGCTTACAGGAACCAAAATTACACTCTGCTGTTATCTATCCCATCTCAGGCTATAATTTATTGTATTCTTCAGATCCTTTTCCTGATGGGACCTTTAATGAAAGTGCCCTTCTTCTATGCACTGATATTCCGTACCATCAGCTATTTGTTCGTACTTCGCTGCATTACACAGCAGCCCATATCTACTTGCATAGGTGGTATACACTCTGTTCTTTGTATCTCTCTCCTTCTCGGGCATTATCTATCCCGGATATTGCCTTTCTTGTTTCGTCATTATCGCCACCACTTCTGTTACTTGGCGATTTTAATGCTCATCATTTCCTCTGGGGGGGGTCTCACTGTGATTCCCGTGGCATTCAGTTAGAGGCTTTCCTTGCTACCCACCCCCTACATGTTTTAAATACAGGTACTCACACCCATTTTGATCCTCGGACTCGTACTCTCTCTTGCATCGATCTCTCAGTCTGCTCTTCCTACGCTGCATTAGACTTCACCTGATCTGTTCTCCCAGATTTACATGACAGCGATCATTTCCCAATCATTCTTACTTCCCCTTCATATTCACCACCTCTTCGTAACCTACACTGGCAATTTGATCATGCAAATTGGAACCTTTACTCACAACTAACTGCTTTTAGTGAGGTTCCTTCTTCATCCTCCATTGATGAGCTTTTACATCTCTTCTCGTCCTCCGTTTTAACCGCAGCTTCTCATTCTATACTCCAAACTTCGGGGAGGCATTCTCAGAAATGTGTGTATTGGTGGTCTCCTGCTTGTGCTCGTGCAGTACGTTTGAAACGCGCAGCGTGGGGCAGGTACCGGTACAATAGAACCACGGAGAGACTTCTTTATTTTAAGCAGAAGCGTGCGATTGCTCGCCGTGTCATCTGTGACGCTAAACGCACTTGCTGGCGAGATTGTCTCCACCATCACCTCTGCTTCCTCTATGAGTGCAGTCTGGAAAAAAGTACGAAAACTGAGTGGTAAATATTCTCCTGACCCGGCTCCAGTTCTGCGGGTTGCCAGTGTTGATATAGCAAACCCACTAGATGTTGCCAATGAAATTGGCAATCATCTCGTCCGTATTTCTCAGGGACTCCATCTATGCCCCTCGTTTCTTTCCTCAAAGTCTGCCAGAGAGTTAGCACCCTTGGACATTTCTTCTCTCAAAGAACAGTATAATGTGCCTTTTACACTTCAGGAACTGGAGGCAACACTCTCAGCTTGCCGATCATCGGCAGCTGGGCCCGATGACATTCATATTCGTATGCTACAACATTTACATCAGTCAGCCCTTGCAGTCCTATTACGCCTTTTCAATCTTATTTGGTCACAAGGAGTTCTTCCACAGCTGTGGAAATCTGCCATTGTTCTCCCTTTCCGCAAACCGGGTACTACGGGACATGAAGCCTCCCACTATTGTCGCATTGCTCTTACCAGTGCAGTTTGCAAAGTGCTGGAACGCCTGGTAAATAGACGTTTAGTGTGGTATTTAGAGACGCAGAACAGTCTCCCCACTCGTCAATATGGCTTTCGTAAGGGCCGTTCTACCATAGACCCCTTACTACGCTTGGATACGTATGTTCGTAATGCCTTTGCGAATAACCACTCAGTTATTGCCATATTTTTTGACCTTGAGAAGGCATATGACACAACTTGGAGGTATAATATTTTGGCCCAAGCTCACTCCTTAGGCCTTCAAGGCAATCTACCATCCTTCCTTAAGAACTTTTTAACTGAGACATTTCTGTGTTCGGGTTAATAATGTGCTCTCCCCGGACTTTACCCAAGCTGAAGGTGTCCCCCAGGGAGGTGTTCTGAGCACAACACTTTTTCTCCTTGCTATAAATGATTTGGCCTCTTCCATCCAATATTTGGTCATCACTCTATGTTGATGACTTCGCTATTGCCTGTGCAGGCGCTGACTGTCATCTCATTACAGTTTCTCTCCAGCATGCGGTTGACCGTGTTTCCAATTGGGCCACCACACATGGGTTTAAATTTTCCAGTACCAAAACTCGCCAAATTACTTTCACTAGATGCTCTGTCATCTCTGATCATCCTTTATACCTCTGTGGCACACGTATCCCTGAACGTGATAGTCAGGTTTCTAGGCCTCCTCTTTAACTGTAGGTTATCCTGAAAACCTCACATTACCTCTCTGAAGACAACTTATCACAGCCAGCTGAACCTTCTTAAAACCCTTGCTCATCTTTCATGGGGAGCTGATCGTCGAACTCTCCTTCGCCTACATTCCACCCTCATTTTATCAAAACTTGACTATGGTGACCAGATCTATTCAGCTGCCTCTCCTGCTACTCTATCTAGCCTCAACCCTATTCATCACCAAGGATTACGTTTAGGCCTTGGTGCTTTTCACACTTCCCCTGTTGAGAGCCTCTATGCAGAAGCGAATGTTCCATCCTCCTCCGATCGCCGTGATGCCCATTGCCTTCACTACTATGTACGCTCTCATGATCTCCGCAATCCTTCCATTTATAGAATGGTCACCGATATTAGTAGACATTCTTTATTTGTTCGCCGCCCCTGTTTGATCCGTCCCTTTTCTCTTCGCCTACATTCGCTCTTGTCTTCTCTTCAATTTCCACCTTTCTATGTTCATGTAGCATCTCACTTTTCCCTACCCCCCTGGGAAGTTCCAGCTGTTTGAGTCTGTTCTTTCTCACTCCCTTGCTCGAAAGCCCAACTGTCTACAGTAGCTTCTCGCTCTCTTTTTCTTGACCACTTCCGCTCTCATTCTCATGCCATTGCAGTGTACACAGATTGCTCTAAGTCTTCTGACGGCGTAGGATTCGCAGCAGTGTTTCCGGACAGCGTCGTACGAGGGCATTTACTATCTTCGGCTAGTATCTTTACTGCTGAATTGTATGCCATTCTTGCAGCACTTATCCGTATTGCATCTATGCCTGTGTCATCAGTTGTGGTTGTCTCAGACTCCCTTAATGCTTTACAGGCTATACAGAAATTTGATACACCTCACCCTTTAGTCCTCTGTATCCAATTTTGGCTACGCCGCATCTCTACCAAGCATAAAGATCTTGTTTTTTGTTGGGTCCCTGGTCATGTTGATGTACAGGGCAATGAACAGGCAGACACTGCTGCATGGTCAGCAGTACATGACCTACCAGTTTCATATAGAGGTGTTCCATTTACGGACTATTTTGCTGCAATAGCTAACCACCTTCACACCCGTTGGCAACAACGTTAGTCTACTCTACTCGGTAACAAACTTCAATCTATTAAACCGAGTATAGGTTATTGGCTGTCTTCTTGTCACCAGTGCCGAGGTTGGGAGACTACTCCTTCCTGTCTCCGCATTGGCCATACTCGTCTTACTCATGGATATCTCATGGAGAGGCGCCCTGCTCTTCTCTGTGAGAATTGTCAGGTTCCATTATCGGTCAGCCACATTCTGTTAGACTGCACACTTTATCAACGAGCACCCAGAATTTACCTCCGTCGTCGTCTTCGCTCCGCTGCTCTCTCTTTACCTTCCCTTCTCGCTGATGGACCCACCTTTCATCCGGACTCTCTCATTGACTTTTTGACAACAACTGACTTACTTCACAAACTCTGATGATACCTTCAGCCCTTTCTACCTCGATCTCTTGCTACCCTCTACCCTGCACTATCCCGCCCTGCTGTTTTCTGTAACCTACTGATCGCCCCTCCCCCCTTCTGCTGCCCAATACCCTCACTTCCTTTCCTACCCTGCAGCGCTGTATAGCCCTTGTGGCTTAGCGCTTCTTTTTGATTATAATAATAATAGAGTTGTCAGGGTCAGCCTCAGACCCTTCAAAATCTTTGTCCAGGACACATTCTGGCTTCAGTTTTCTCCAAGCAGAGTTCATTGTCCTGGAAGTCACTCCCTGCCAAGCCTTATCCATAAGGTTTATGCAGTGGAGGCTATTGAAGTGATCTTTCCAGAACTCTCTTAGGGTTAATTCAGAGTCCGAGGTGATGTTAAAGCACCTTTGAAACATTGCTTTGGTGTAGAGTTTTTTGAAGTTTGAAATGAACTGCTGGTCCATGGGCTGGAGGAGAGGAGTGGTTTTAGGGGGCAAGAACTTCATTTTGATGAAATCAAACTCCTTCACCATTTGCTCTTCCAAATCTGGAGGATGAGCAGGAGCATTGTCCATTACCAGGAGGCACTTGAGTTCCAATTTATTTTTCAGGAAGTATTTCTTCACGCTGGGGCCAAACACTTCATTGAACCAATTAAAGAAAATGTCCCTCATGACCCATGTCCTACTGTTAGCCTTCCACATCACAAATTTACTCTTGACAACACTGTTTTTCTTGAACACTCTGGGATTTTCAGAGTGATACACGAGTAAATGCTTCACTTTTAAATCCCCACTAGCATTACCACACATGAGAGTTAGCCTCTCTTTCATAGACTTGTCTCCTGGCAGTGCCTTTTCCTCCTGCGTGATGTAGGTCCTCTGTGGCATTTTCTTCCAAAAGAGGCCTGTTTCGTCACAATTGAACACTTGTTGGGGGATGAATTTTTCAGCCTCTACATAGTTTTTGAATTCACTTAGGAATTTTTCAGTCACATGTTTGTCTGAACTGGCAGCCTCACCATGCCTTACAACATTGTGTATGCCACTTCGCTAATTGAAATTTTCAAACCAGCCTTTGCTGGCCTTGAATTCACCTACATCAGCACTCATTCCAGGCCTTTTCTTTATGAGATTGTCATGCAACTGCCTTGCTTTTCACAAATTATCGACTGTGTAACACTATCTCCTACTAACTCTTTTTGTTTGATCTACACCAGCAACAACTTCTCAACATCTTCCATTATTTGCGATCTCTTTTTCATTAGCATATTCACACCTTTTGCAACATCAGCTTCCTTGATTTCCTTTTTCTTCGCCACGATGGAAGTGATGGTTGAATGGGCCTTCCTGTACATCCTGGAATGCTCTGCCACACACACTCCACCTTCATATTTTTCTATGATCTCTTTCTTTACTTCAGTTGTGTTTCTCACTTTCTTTACCAAAGGGCTGGCACTAGCTTTCTTTGGGGCTATGGAGGCTTATTTAGCAGTTGCAAACACTAAAACAAATTAAATATATTAAGAAATGTATCATATGAACGTGTGAAGTGATCGTCACTTGCCAAGATACAATGCCAGACTGACTCTGAATGGTGTTTGTGTGCCCACAGTGGCTGGGAGGCTATTCGGATGCGTTTCATACAACTGCCGATTTCTAAGCCAAATCACGAAAATCAAGCCAATATTTTGACAAAAAAAAAAAAGTAGCCAATTTCCAAAATTCATATTCAAGGCGGGGGGGGGGGGGGGGGGGGGGGGGGCGAAATTAAAAGGTCCACTGTACAGTATAGTAATGCCAATTTGTACCGAATATCTAATTAAAAATAAAAAAATACCCTTTTTTGGATGTTTTAAAGCGGATGTAGCAAACAAAAGGATCTCAGGAATGCATCTCTGCGATTATGGGGGTTTCACTATTATAAAACGAGTCTCAAATATTTGTGTACCATTCTAGATTGTCAAAGTTACACATACAGTAGTGTATAAGTTTAACACTTTCCCATGAATGTAGCAAGATACATAGATTATAACAATATGAAAATTATTGTTCTATGCTTAGCATTGTGTATTATTTTGAGGATATAATCTTTCCAATTTTCTGGAAGAACATACTTTACCAAGATTCTGCATAATGCTAAACAAGAATTCCTACTACAGATAGCAAATGTCTCCAATAAACTGCATGCTTACAAATGACACATTAACCTGGCTCACAGCTCCGGGTGACGTGTTGGGCATTGGTAGAGACTTCAACGCCCTTCTGCAACTTCCCAGCCCAAATCTCCCTCAAGATTTCTCTACGGGCAGTGACTATGCAACAGAAGAAAGCAACAATCCAAGTGAAGAATATGCGCTTGACTATCCCGATTATGAAGCAGCTCAAAATATTCCAGGAAATGTTGATTACCATAGTAGTGGATTTAATCCAACAGCAGTAGACCTGTCTACAACAGAGACTGACCCTGTTGTGCCACATGACAATCCTTTGGCAAGTTTAGACAGCTCTGACTCAAATGTAAATTTCTCAGCAGACTATCCTACTGAAATTCCATCCTCAGCAGGCAGAAACACTGATCTTGAAGGAAAAGAGGGAACAGAAGATAATATCCAGACCGACACTGTCTCGGGAGAAACAGTAAATCCCACCAAGGGTTTGTCAGGATCCAATCAAAGTTTGTCTTCAGAGGGAGACTTTTCATCCATTACTACCCCTGAAATAATCTGTGATCATGAAAAGTTCCTATGTCATGATGGTTTAAACTGCTTAGTGCTGACTTCTGTGTGTGATGGTATGCAGCAGTGCCACGACGGCTCTGACGAATCAAATTGCACACATATTGGTGAGTCTCGGGATGTCATTGCATATTTCTCCCTCTCTCTCCAGGCTTCACAGTAACTTTATAGGATGGAAAAAACTGTATTTCAAGATGAAATTTCTTAAGAGGCATACACACTGCTTTTATCAGAATTCTTATGCTGTACAAAAATCTTTGTCAGTTAAACTGAACTAAAAATATTATCCTTCCACATAAAATGTATATACAGGAGGACCCTGCATATACAGCTCCCACTTTTCAGTGTTTCACATTTTCATTGGCTTTCAAATGAACCATTGTTCATTATCCTAAGTGCTCTTACCACTTTTCCGCCATTTTCGTACAACAGCTGCGTAAGATAAGGATGAACGGCATCATATTTGAAGGTAAGTATTGTACGTACTGTGTATTTATTTTACTTTATCTTTTTATGTCTAGCTGTATTGAGCACTTAATGTATGATAGTGTAAACACATCTGGCATTTTAGAGGCATTCTATAGTGAAAAACCTGCTCTTATCCACCCGCTGGCGATTCTTGCTCATTGTTTTGGGTTGTGAACTTTAGGAGCCATACAGTCAGGGCCTGCCTGTATACAGGAGGGCCCTGCTTGTACAGCAGGTTAGGCTCCAGGCTACTGCTGTAAAATTAATTTTTTTTTTTCACTTCTAGAAAAATTAATATAAAAGCTTGATATGTTTACACTATCATATATTAAGCGAGCAATATAGCTAGGCCTAAAAAAGAGCATATACAGTACACACATTACTTACCTTAAAATATTTTCATCCTCAGCTTAGTGAATGGTGAATATATATATTGTGAGAAGTCTGAATAGATGAAGAATGGGTATAATTGAAAACCACTGTATTAGTGAAATGCCGTAAAACAGGGTCTGCCTGCATACACTATAACTTCAACAACCATGTCCCATCAAGGCAGTCATACTGCCTTGGTGGGAGACAGCCGATAAGGTAAAAAATAAATATGCATTAATATATGCTGTACATGGTAGAATTACTCAACATATTATGGACAAGACTAACAACATGACTGACTTCTTACCTTTGCAAAGTGGCAATTCTTGATATGACATTGCTTCTGAATAATAGTTTTTTAATACTGTCCACCATTTTTCAATTTAGTGAAATATTTTTTTTTTTTTTTAGGAATAGCTCAGCACTTATTTCTTGAAAATGTGATTAAGAGATTGATCAATTATTCTTCAAACACTGCTGCACATGACAAGATTCATTAAGGCAATTTTGCATGTATGCAGAAATGATTGATGAATAAAATGACAATCACATTTCCTATATTTTGGTTTAAACCTCCCAGGAATTTGATATTAATGGTATACAGAACTGACAAGTTGCTGAATGACATGTGCAACACTTGGGTATCTTTATTGTAGAGATGTTTTGCCAACAAGTGGCTTTATCAGCCCAATACAGACTAAATACCAAAGATGGTGCAAGACATGCAGAGGTAATTTGAAGTGATCAATCCCTCAGCGTTTATTAATCAACGCTGAGAACATGAACACTCCCCATCAAGTTAAGAGACTCGTCACCTCTCATACCTCTTCCACGTCTCCAGCATTTATTCTCTTTTTCATTGATAAAGGCACTGAATGGTGAAAAATCTCTACACTAAAAATACCCAAGTGTTGCAGATGTTTTGTTCATTCCAGGAACTATCCCCTTAATCATTAATATGTATTGTAATACAGTACTTTTTGATATTTATAGTTATGACACTTGCATAAATTTTGTTTATAGCCTTTCATATATTTATAAACTGTTCACATCAAAATTATTTGCTTTATTTAAAGCTGTTACTAGGTTTCTAATTGAAATTTTATTACAAAAAGTTAAAGTAAATATATTATCACATAATTATCCATTCATAAATTTAAATTCTAGACATTAAACTGTCCTACTGAATTTAACTAGTCAAACATTTTTATTAATACTGAAATTAATTTCAATAAAATATTCATAATAAAATATCCTAGGATGCAACCACGGTGACTTCCGGTGTGCTACAACGGAGTTCTGTATCCCGGTGTCTTGGATGTGTGACGGTGCCGACGACTGCCATGACAACAGTGACGAGACCAACTGTGACACACAGCATCCATCAATGACACAGACTTCTCATAGTGGAGAACACCTTGAAACTCTGACATCCCTAGGACAGTTTCCACTCCCAGGTGGTGATTTTGAAGAGATTGTAGAAGACAGAAATGAATTTGACCAGTACAATAGTGCAGAATTACTCTCTGAAGGTTTCGCAGAGAGTGCAGTCACTGGCAATAACGTTAATTTGCCCCAGTCTAGAGATAAAACAAGAGAAATCTTTTCTCAGGATGCAAACCAGCAGGAACTTGTTCCTTCACAAGAAGCATTAGTTGGGGTGCCATCTGCTGTAGATAGTAATCTAGATCCTTCAAGTGACAAAGAACAATTACAGCTGTATTCTGGAGAGACTAACCTCCATCATCAGTTATCTGAGGAAGTATCAAACCAGCCTCATTTTAATGAACACCAAAAATTTAGGCAAGAAAGATTGAATTACAACTTTCAAACTGAACCCTCCAACTACCATGATGGCATTTCATCATCTAATCATCCTGTTTCTTACTCTGTAAACCCATTAAATACTGACAGTAATGACTATTCAAGTACATCCACTCAAGAAAAATTACAGATATTCTCTCATGAAAACTCTCAGTACTTGCCAGAAGAAGAGCCTGTACATGTTGATCACCAAGAAACACTGCCATTTCAGACATTCTCTAATGAAGGTCCCCTTTTGGAAACTCACAAACTTCACTCTAATGAACAGTCAATTAACAATGGCATCAAGGTATTTCAAGAAGAGCAATCATTACAGGAAACTTTCCAAACAAACCTTGAGCAACAACACATACAGCACATTCCTCAGTCTTCTCAGGAGCAAAAGGTCTCTGGCATTTCTCAAAATGACGATTTTCTTCAGCAAGATGATAAACTTTCCCTGAAATCTGAAAATTTTGGAGATTATCAACAAGTCTCAGATGTAAGAATTCCTAAAATTGTATTGCAAGATACACAGTCAAAGACAAATGAACCCCACTCTGTTAGTGAATTTTTGGTAGCAAAGACAGAGAGCCAGATTACAAATGAGGAGGTTTTGGAAGAAGGAAACATTAAACTAAAAGATATTGACATTTCAATGCCAATTACAAATTTTCCTGAAGAAAACAGAAAATCTGAAAGAATCAGAGGTACTACTCGCTTCTCCAATATTAACCGCCCCTTTTCCCGCAGACCCTCAGTCTCTCCCAAAAGCATCTCTCCTACATTTCCACCCGAGACTGAATCAAGTACATCTGGGAACTTCAGAACACGTTTTCAACAGTGGCGTTCTTCTCGTCTTCCATCTACACCCTCTTATGAATTGAGTCAAACTGGAGGCTTTAGAGAACGCCACCGTAACATTCCATCCATTTTTGATAAGCCTGTAATAGAAAAGGAAGAGGTAAAAGAAGAGGCAGCAAAAGAAGTTGAAGATAATGTTGGAAGTTCTTTAAGGTTACGAATCCCATCCCGTCATCCTGTAGCTTCTGCACGCATAACTCGCCTTCGCCCCACACTCAGGACTTCTAGAATATCTTCAAACACAAACTTAAACTTCTTTCCTCAAGAGGAGTTTCTCAAGGAAGGAATAAGTTATGATCATACTGCTGAAGTAGTATCAACAGACTCTGACAGTGAACCAGATTCATCGGATATTTCTCAAGCAATTGTTCAAGAACCTCTTCTGGCCTTTCCAACCCAGTCTTATGCCACTCATTCAGCTAAGAATGCCTACTATGGCATTCAGAATGATGGCACTGAGATTCAACAGACAGATGGGGATGCCTCAAACATATATGTACCCCATACAGAGCAAGAACACATCCCTAGTTCAGAGACTTCTGACTTCGAACATGGCACAGACTTACATTTGCTTCAATATGGCCAAGACTCCCCACAATTTGATTTATCAAAAAGTCATGCTCCATTATACCTTTCATATACCCCAAATTATTATTTACATGGTAACATGCAAAATTAAAGGAAAACTTACCATTGCTCACCACTTCCCATCAAGTATGTATAAGCTGTTCAGCGTACCGCTACTGGCTGCATGTTCAGTTCTTCATGCCTGTCCTTTCTTGACACTCGCAAAATATTGATTATAGAATAATATTGATAATATTTACAATATTAATATTTACTAACTGCATTTAGAAAATGTTGAATAGGTATCAAAAAATCACTCTTTGAAACTTACAGTAAGAATTTAAAAAGTATAGTTTTTTTGCCTTTAATCTTTCCTCCTACAGTTTATACACACACAGTCTTTACCACTTTTAAGTTGGAAAATTCCAAAATAGTGCAGTACTGTACCTAACAACTTGTTTCTCCTCCAGAGCTCGACATGACAGTACCATCTTCAGTTCCAACAGAAGCCCATACTTCTTTCTTCAATACTGATGATGAGAAAGTAATGACATCTGTACCAGAAGAAACAACTACAATTACACCACTGGAAGAAACTGATGCATCAATCACCCTACCTCCAGAAGTGTGCCCAGAATTGCAGTGTTTGGATGGCACTTGCCTTGCTCTCTCTCAGTTAAACAATGGAGTTAAAGACTGCTCAGATGGCACAGATGAAGAGGACTTTGATGAATTATTTGCTTAAAATTACAATACTGATTTTGTGACCTGAGGAGGCTGACAGATTTTTACAAAGCAAAGTATAAAGACAAGCATATTTTAGTTGGTATAAAAAATTTTGAGTTAAAAAAATAAATTATATTTTACACATCCCCATATAACACTGCTACCTCTTATGATTCTAACATAAGACAGATGTTAGTTACTATACTTCAAATAATATATATATATATATATATATATATATATATATATATATATATATATATATATATATATATATATATATATATATATATATATATGATAATAAAATTACTGAAAAAAAAACTGTTGGGCAAGTTTCAAATATGTACTGTACTCTTATACATTATAGGTAATTATTACTGTATGTCACATGTTTGCTCTGATGTACATAGTTGATCAAAGTTATTGGGGTTAATCAAGGATCCAACTTTTAGTTCTGAAAACAGTAAGAAATCTCCAGAAATAAAATCTGGTTAACCAGGTATAATACAAACCCATTAGTTTTAGCTGAGGAGACAGTCCATCCATTCTCGTGTTTAATCACTATTATGTGCATGATATAGTTTGTTAGGTTTAAAGCCTGTTGACTGCACGAGGGTCATCTAGGCTGCGAGCTATTTGTACACTAACATCGATTAATTGTAATCCCTAATATAGGGATTATGTAAACTCAGTGTACACACATTAAGGTACATACACCTCTCTCTATGGACTTTCCAATGACCATACTTCTAGCATATGCTGATACAATATTCAAAGTATGTACACCATTTCAAGTTGCAGACAAAGCTCAGCTGCTTGACTGAAATCATCCTTTTGTATATAGCTCAATTTCAACTACTGTACTTCAACTATTTCTTATTCTGAAAGAGATTCAGCATCACTGGTTGTATATCCATTAAGACTTCTTTAATACGTACACAGTACCACGTCACCAATTCCGTCCACTAAGATTATTTTGCTGCAGTATATGTAAATATGTGAAATGTATGAGTACACCATGACTCTGTTTGACAGTTGTGAAGGAAATTTGCTGGTTGCATTTTGGTTTTAGGAGTTATTTATTATATAGCAATATAAATTGTATATTGCTTCTAAATAGTTTCATAAAGTCAATCTTTGAAAATATTTTAAGAATCTTTATTTTAAGAATCTTAAGTATTAAGTAGAAATTATCAAGAATCATCATATCATTAACATCATTTTTTGTATTTTTTTTCTTTTAGCAAGGTGTTAAATTCATATGATTTTAAGAAATAAAAAAAACTCACATTCCATCCACATATGGTAATTTCATATCTATATTTAAAGTAAATTTTTACTTTTCAGTATGTCTGCCTTTGTCATTGCTGTTGTGTTTAATTGTTGAATGAATGGTGAATGTAAGTTGTGTATGGAGTGTGCATGGTCAAGCAAAAGTAGTGAAAAAAAAAGGAGCCAGTTGTAGATACTGTATTTAAATAAGAAATTGTATTATGTAGTCATTTCTGTGATCAGAGGTAGCTGTATTAAGGCCCAATTTTTTTTTTATAAAATGTCCAAGTAAATAAAACTATTTATATCCTTCCTGTAGTTTTCATTACTAAGCATTATTTAAAAAGAAAAAATGCATCTACCTATCTTACATAAATTTTTATTAAGATTGGCTTCAAAGAATTTAAGTAATACACAAAGTGCTAGCAGAGGTATTTTACTGCTCTATGCATGTTCTATATACCACAATATCACAAAAGATGCTCAACTTAATTATTTTGACCCCACTGAATTTATTATTATAATAAAAAAGAAGTGCTAAACCACAAGGGCTATACAGCGCTGCAGGGTAGGAAAGGAAGCGAGGGTATTGGGCGGCAGAAGGGGGAAGGGGTGATCAGTAGATTACAGAAAACAGTGGGGCAGGGGATAGTGCAGGGTAGAGGGTAGCAAGAGATCTAGGTAGAAAGGGCTGAAGGTATCATCAGAGTTTGTGAGGTAAGTCAGTTGTTAAAAAGTCAATGAGAGAGTCCGGATGAAAGGTGGGTCCATCAGCGAGAAGGGAAGGTAAAGAGAGAGCAGCGGAGCAAAGATGACGTTGGAGGTAAATTCTGCGTGCTCGTTGATAAAGTGGGCAGCCTAACATAATGTGGCTGACCGATAATGGAACCTGACAATTCCCACAGAGAGGAGCAGGGCGCCTCTCCATGAGATGTCCATGAGTAAGACGAGTATGGCCAATGCGGAGACGGGAGATTATTATTATTATAATCAAAAAGAAGCGCTAAGCCACAAGGACTATACAGCGCTGCAGGGCAGGAAGGAAGCGAGGGCATCAGGTGGCAAAAGGGAGATGGATGAGTAATAGGTTACGGATAACAGCGGGGCAGTGGATGGTGAAAGGATAAAGGGCAGCAAGAGACTGAACTAGAAAGGGCTGAGGGGAGTGCGAAAAGTATCAGAGTTTGTGGAGTAAATCAGTCGTTGTCAAGAAGTCAATGAGAGAGTCAGGATTAAAGGAGGGTCCATCAGCAAGAAGGGAAGGTAAAGAGAGAGTAGTAGAACGAAGACGACGTTGGAGGTAAATTCTGCGTGCTCGTTGATAGAGAGGGCAGTCTAACAGAATGTGGCTAATCGATACTGGAACTTGACACTGCTCAGAGAGAGGAACAGGGTGCCTCTCCATGAGATACCCATGAGTAAGACGAGTGTGACCAATGCGAAGGCGGGAGAGAGTGGTCTCCCAACCTCGGAACTGATGACAAGAAGACGGCCAGTAACCTATGCTCGGTTTAATAGAATGAAGTTTGTTACCGAGCAGAGTTGACCAACGTTGTTGCCAACGGGTGCGAAGGTGGGTAGCTATTGCAGCAAAATAGTCCAGAAATGGAACACCTCGATAGGAATTTTGTAGGTCATGTACTGCTGACCGCGCAGCAGTGTCTGCCTGTTCATTGCCCTGTACGTCGACATGACCAGGGACCCAACAAAAAACTATCTTTATGTTTGGTAGAGATACGGCGTAGCCAAAGTTGGATACGGAGAACTAGGGGATGAGATGTATCAAATTTTCGTATAGCCTGTAGAGCACTAAGGTAGTCTGAGACTACTACAAATGATGACACAGGCATAGATGTGATACGAATAAGTGCTGCAAGAATGGCATACAGTTCAGCAGTAAAAATGCTAGCTGAAGATAGTAAATGTCCCCGCACGACGCTGTCCAGAAACACTGCGGCGAATCTGACGCCGTCTGAAGACTTAGAGCCATCTGTGTACACAGCGATGGCATGAGAATGGGAGTGGAAGTGATCAAGAAAAAGAGAGCGGGAAGCCACCGTAGGCAGTTGAGCTTTCGAGCAAGGGAGTGAGAAAGAACAGACCCGAACAGCTGGAACGTCCCAGGGGGGTAGGGAAAAGTGAGATGCTACATGAACATATAAAGGTGGTAACTGAAGGGAAGACAAGAGTGAATGTAGGCGAAGAGAAAAGGGACGGAGCAAACAGGGGCGGCGAACGAATAAAGAATGTCTACTAATATCGGTGACCATTCTATAAATGGAAGGATTGTGTAGATCGTGAGAGTGTACATAGTAGCGAAGGCAATGGGCATCACGGCGATCAGACAAGGATGGAACATTCGCTTCTGTATAGAGGCTCTCAACAGGGAAAGAGCGAAAAGTACCAAGGCACAAACGTAATCCTTGGTGATGGATAGAGTTAAGGCTAGAGAGAGTAGCAGGAGAGGCCGCGGAATAAATCTGGTCACCATAATCAAGTTTCGATAAAACGAGGGCTGAATGTAGGCGAAGCAGAGTTCGACGATCAGCTCCGCAGGAAAGGTGAGCAAGGGTTTTAAGAAGGTTTAGCCGGCTGTGACAAGTTGCCTTCAGAGAGGTTATGTGAGGTTTCCAGGATAACCGACGGTCAAAGAGAAGGCCTAGAAACCTGACTGTATCACGTTCGGGGATACGGGAGCCATAGAGATACAAAGGATGATCGGCGATAACAGAGCGTCTAGTGAAAGTAATTTGGTGAGTTTTGGTACTGGAAAATTTAAACCCGTGTGTGGTGGCCCAAGTGGAAACACGGTCGACCGCATGCTGGAGAGAAACTGCAATAAGATGACAGTCAGCGCCTGCACAAGCAATAGCGAAGTCATCAACATAGAGTGATGACCAAATATTGGGTGGAAGAACAGAGGCCAAATCATTTATAGCAAGGAGAAAAAGTGTTGTGCTTAGAACACATCCCTGAGGGACACCTTCAGCTTGGACGAAGTCCGGGAAAAGAACATTATTGACTCGAACACGGAAATGTCTGTCAGTTAAAAAGTTCTTAAGGAAGGATGGTAGATTGCCTCGGAGGCCTAAGGAATGGGCCTGGGCCAAAATATTATACCTCCAAGTTGTGTCATATGCCTTCTCAAGGTCAAAAAATATGGCAATAACTGAGTGATTATTCGCAAAGGCATTACGAACATACGTATCCAAGCATAGTAAGGGGTCTATGGTAGAACGACCCTTACGAAAGCCATATTGACTAGCGGAGAGACTGTTGTGTGTCTCTAAATACCACATTAAACGTCGATTTACGAGACGTTCCATCACTTTGCAAACTGCACTAGTAAGAGCGATGGGGCGATAGTGGGAGGCATCATGTCCTGTAGTACCCGGTTTGCGGAAAGGGAGAACAATGGCAGATTTCCACAGCTGGGGAAGAACTCCTTGTGCCCAAATAAGATTGACGAGGTGTAAGAGGACTACAAGGGCTGACCGATGTAAATGTTGTAACATACGAATATGAATGTCCTCAGGCCCAGCTGCCGATGATCGGCAAGCTGAGAGCGTTGCCTCCAGTTCTTGAAGTGTAAAAGGCACATTATACTGTTCTTCTCTGAGAGAAGAAAAGTCCAAGGGTACTAACTCTCTGGCAGACTTTGAGGAAAGAAACGAGGGGCATAGATGGAGCCCTCGGGAAATACGGACCAGATGTGTGCCAAGTTCAATGGCAACGTCGAGAGGGTTTGCTACATCAACACCAGCGACCCGTAGAACAGGAGCTGGGTCAGGAGAGTATTTACCACTCAATTTCCTCACTTTTTTCCAGACTGCACTCATAGAAGAAGCAGAGGTGATGGTGGAAACATAGTCTCGCCAACAAGTGCGTTTAGCTTCACGGATGACACGGCGAGCGATCGCACGCTTCTGCTTAAAATCAAGAAGTCTCTCAGCGGTTCTATTGTACCGGTACCTGCCCCATGCAGCACGTTTCAAACGTACTGCACGAGCACAAGCAGGAGACCACCAAGGCACGCACTTCTGAGAATGCCTGCCTGAGGTTTGGGGTATAGAATGAGAAGCTGCGGTATAAACTGACGTCGAGAAGATGTGTAGGAGCTCATCAATGGAGGATGAAGAAGGAACCTCACTAAAAGCAGTGAGGTGTGAGTAAAGATCCCAATTTGCCCGATCAAATTGCCAGCGAGGGCTACGGAAAGGTGGTGAATAGGAAGGAGAAGTAAGAATGATCGCTGTCATGTAAGTCTGGTAGAACAGACCAGGTGAAGTCTATTTGCAATCGTGTCATTACGATTTCTTAAGTCATGTTGACGGCAGTGAAGGGACTTGAGCTAGAGTTCGTCACGGCCACGCTAGCTGGAGATTCGTCTGTAAAAACTTGCATTTGTGGTCACAGAGGTGCCTGTGCTAACTTTCCTGTGGTGTAGAAATATACCTAGTTGGATGAATCTTATTGTGGCTAGCTGGTCTAGTGGCTAACGCGACGGGCTGGAGTTTTGAGACTCTATGACCGCGGGTTCAATCCCGGCCGGGGGTATGGTTTATTTGCAATCGTGTCATTACGATTTCTTAAGTCAGGTGAAGTCTAGTGCAGTGGAGGAAGAGCAGACTGATAGATCGATGCAAGAGAGAGTATGAGTACGAGGATCAAAATGGGTGGGAGTACCCGTATTTAAAACATGGAGGGGGTGAGAGGCGAGAAAAGCCTCCAACTGAATGCCACGTGAGTCACAATGAGACCCCCCTCAGAGGAAATGGTGGGCATTAAAATCACCAAGTAACAGAAGTGGTGGTGGTAAGGATGAAACAAGAAAGGCAAAGTCTGGGATAGAAAATGCTCGAGAAGGAGAGAGATATAAAGAACATATTGTAAACCACTTATTCAAGTGGATACGGGCTGCAGTGTAATGCAGCGAGGTATGGACAAATAGTTGACAGTACGGAATATCATTGCGTAGAAGAAGGGCACTTTCATTAAAGGTCCCATCTGAGAAAGGATCCGAAGAATACAATAAATTATAGCCTGAGATAGGTTAGAAAACAGCCGAGTGTAATTTTGGTTCTTGTAAGCAAGCACCAACAGGGGAAAACCTGGAAAGCAACATCTGAAGCTCACCCCGATTACCCGAGGCCGCGGATATTCCACTGTAAATAGGCCGTGATTGGCGATGAAGAAAATATCAGGAATCTGTAGGTAAAGGCACCTATGGACTAGAGGGGTTAGAAAAGTCAACATGTGGTGGCATTGGAAGACGTTCAAGTAGCGAAGGAACGGAGCGTCGCGAAGAATGGGGTTGTGAAGATGGAGGAGAGGGAAGAGAAGGAACAGGAAATGAATCAGTGTCCATTGAAGGTTTAGTCTCTGCAATATATTCTGAAATGGCTTCAAGTGTTTCTGAATTCAAAGATGTATGGGAGACCATATTGGAGATAGAAGGAGGAGGGTGAGTAAAGATTGGGACAGTAATGGACTGTACCAAAGTAGAGGGGGAGGGAAGAGTGTAAGGGACTGGAGATGAAGTGTGGGAGGGGAACAGAAGAGGCAGAAACCTGGGAGGTGGCAGAAGAGGGAGAAACTTGGGAGGGGACAGGGGTGGAAGGCATAGTACGAGGAGGAGGGTGAATCTCCACACTTGTAATAGAGCCAGAGAGAGGGGAAGAACTAGGTACAGAGACTGGAAAGGTAAAGTGTGGAGGTGGAAGAAGGGAAGGAAGGGGCAAAGAAGATTTGAGCAATGTGGATTTTTTGGACTTCTGAGTAGAGGGGCGATTGATATTAGGTGTCGTACGAGGTCTTGTCGATACTGGGGCTTGTGAGGAAGGACGCGAAGATGTGAGAACAGACTGAGTTGTAGTCGGGACGTCACAGCCAAGGACAGCAAAAGGATTAGATGCCGTAGTGGCTATGGGAGGGGTAACAACAGAGGAGGCTGCAGAAGATGGTACCCCAGAAGTGGGGGGATGTTTGGAAACACGAGAATAAGAAACACGGGGTAGTCTCCCTTGGAGGCGGAGATGAGTAACTGCCATAGCATAAGGGAGACCTTCTGCCTCTTTGAGGCAACGGATTTCACGTTCATTTAAGTAGACCTGGCAACGGCGGGAGTACGAAGGGTGAGCTTCATTACAATTAAGGCAAGATGGAGGTTGACTGCAAGATGCATTAGAATGGTCGTCGGCACCACAGACTGGGCCTTCGGCCATAGATCTGCAATATTTTGCTGGGTGACCAAAACGCCAACAATTTCTACATTGTTGCGGTGTAGGTATCACCTTTAGAACTTGTAACCGATGTCCCGCGACATATACAGAGGACGGGAGTTCTTGGCTGTCAAAAGTTAAACGAGCCACATTGCAAGGGTAACGTCTCCGCCCCCGGGCAGGAAGGACATAAGTGTCTACTTTGAGGATTGGAAGATCCTGGAGTTCCAGCTGTTCAAAAATGTCATTGCCACATGACTGGAAATTCTGTTGGACTATGGTATGGGGCAGAATGACAGTACCACTACAAGAATTGAGAGAAAGATGTTTTTCAATAGTGATAGGAGTAGTATCGATATTCGAAAGGAGAGAAAGATCATGAGCTTGGGTAGCATTCTGGACAGTGACGATGCGCATACCGCTCTTGAGAGCATGAAATGAAATATCTCTACCAACATGACGCAGGAGCGCTTTGCCAATATTATGGTCAGAAAGGTAGGCAGAAGAAGAAGTCGGTCTTAAAGTAAAGAATTTAGTCCACTATGTGGTCCGAAACTGAGCGTGGAGAGGGAGTGCTTGACATGTCGGTCTTTTCCAAGTAGAATGGGAAGGTAACGAAGGAGCATCATCAGGAGATTGACGTTGGCGTTTAGGAGTAGGACCGGAGTTGGTCCGGCGTGAAATGGGCGGGTGATTCGAAAATTGTCGTACCGTAGAGGGAGAAGCCGGAAGCATAGTCAAAGGAGAGCGGAGTTCAGACAAATTGAAGGAGTCAGTCGAAGCCCCGTTACCTGAAGCGGGTGAGGAAACAGCACCAGCAAGAGGTACAGGGGCATCAGGAGTGTCCGAAGAGTGGTCTAAACACAAGGCAGGGTCAGAATGGGGTGCGGTATCAAGAAGGGGCCTGGGGGTAGTGGGTTCATGGACTAGGGCTGCCATGGTTAGGTTACTCCTTTGCTTTTTGTTTTTAAGAAAAAAAAAGAAAGAAGAAAAGAAAATAAAAATAAAAAAAGAATAAAAAAGGGGGGAGCGGGGAGGAATAGTTCCCAGGAGGAATGAAAGGGCTGGAAATCTCCCTCCGCGCCCAAGAGGACCTCAACACCGCTAGTAGCGCAGATGCAGCATGGAACCCGTGCCATACCCTACCCTTCATGCCAGTAAACCAGCAATCCGGGATAGCAACCTCACATCTGCCGAGCTACCTCGGTGGACAAAAGAGAGGGCGGCCGGATATCCGCCACAAAGCATACCTCCTTCGGCCACCACCCCCGGAATCCAAAAGGTGGCTTCCAAAGATACACCCGTCGCCCAAAAGACACCCAAAGCTACTCCGGGATACGGGAGAGGGATCGGGACATCCCCAGGCAATCCAGATTCCACGGCAAACTACGCCACCGCCAAGAACCTCAACGGAATGGGATGGACCCCGGTGTCCTTTCCCCTACCTAGGAACTAGCGCGCCTGTGGGAGAAATCCCAAAGGCCAAAAAGAGGAAGGGCAAAAGGGAGGGGTGAGGAGGAGGAGGAGGAATGGAAAAAGGGGAGGATGGGATAGGGGAGGGGAGAATGGGGGGTAATTAGGTTCAGTCTGAGGAAGAAGACCGACAGGGCTAATTCCTCAGACCAAGAGACTGGGCATACGGCTATGGATCTGCAATATTTAGCTGGATGGCCAAATCGTCAGCAATTTCTACACTGCTGTGGTGTAGGGATCACCTTTCGAACTTGTAACCAATGTCCTGCCACATAAACTGAGGATGGGAGTTCACGGCTGTCAAAAGTTAAACGAGCCACATTGCTAGGGTATCGTCTCCGCCCGCGAGCAGGAAGAACGTAAGTGTCTACCTTGAGGATTGGGAGATCTTGGAGTTCCAGCTGTTCAAGAATGTCATTGCCACATGTCTGGAAATTTTGTTGAACTATGGTATGGGGCAGAATGACGGTACCACTACAAGAATTGAGGGAATGATGTTTTTCAATAGTGACAGGAACAGTATCTATATGGGAAAGAAGAGAAAGATAATGAGCTTGGGTAGCATTCTGTACAGTGATGATGTGCGTAGCACTCTTAAGAGCATGAAAAGAAATATCTTTACCAGCATGGCGTAGGAGTACCTTGCCAATCCTGTGGTCGGAAAGATAGGCGGTAGAGGAAGTTGGTTGTAAAGTGAAGAATTTAGTCCATTGTGCAGTCTGAAACTGAGCATGGAAAGGGAGTGCAGGATGTGTTGATCTTTTCTGAGAAGAACTAGTAGGTGGAGAAGTATCATCAGCAGGTACCTGTCATTGGCGTTTAGGCGTGGGACCAGAATTGGTCCAACGCAGAACGGGCCAGTGATTCGAAAATTGCCGCACCGTAGAGGGAGAGGCCGGAAGCATAGTCAAAGGAGAGTGGAGGTCAGATAACTCAAAGGAGTCAGTCGAGACCTCAGTACCTGAAGCGGGTGAGGAAACAGCACCGGCAAGAGGTACAGAGGCATGAGGAGTGTCCGAAGAGTGGTCCAAAGATGAGGCGGGGTCAGAACGGGGTGTGGTATCAAGAAGGGGACTGGGGGAATCAGGTCTATGGTAGAACGGCCCTTACGAAAGCCATATTGACGAGTGGAGAGACTGTTGTGCATCTCTAAATACCACACTAAACGTCTATTTACCAGGCGTTCCATCACTTTGCAAACTGTACTGGTAAGAGCAATGGGACGATAGTGGGAAGCTTCATGTCCCATAGTACCCGGTTTGCGGAAAGGGAGAACAATGGCAGATTTCCACAGCTGTGGAAGAACTCCTTGTGACCAAATAAGATTGAAAAGGTGTAATAGGACTGCAAGGGCTGACTGATGTAAATGTTGTAGCATACGAATATGAATGTCGTCGGGCCCAGCTGCCGATGATCGGCAGGCTGAGAGTGTTGCCTCCAGTTCCTGAAGTGTAAAAGGCACATTATACTGTTCTTCTCTGAGAGAAGAAAAGTCCAAGGGTGCTAACTCTCTGGCAGACTTTGAGGAAAGAAACGAGGGGCATAGATGGAGCCCCTGAGAAATACGAACCAGATGATTGCCAATTTCATTGGCAACATCTAGTGGGTTTGCTATATCAACACTGGCAACCCGCAGAACAGGAGCCGGGTCAGGAGAATATTTGCCACTCAGTTTTCGTACTTTTTTCCAGACTGCACTCATAGAGGAAGCAGAGGTGATGGTGGAGACAATCTCGCCAGCAAGTGCGTTTAGCATCACGGATGACACGGCGAGCGATCGCACGCTTCTGCTTAAAATCAAGAAGTCTCTCCGTGGTTCTATTGTACCGGTGCCTGCCCCATGCAGCGCGTTTCAAACGTACTGCACGAGCACAAGCTGGAGACCACCAAGGCACGCATTTCTGAGAATGCCTGCCCGAAGTTTTGGGTATAGAATCAGAAGCTGCGGTTAAAATGGAGGACGAGAAGAGGTGTAAAAGCTCATCAATGGAGGATGAAGAAGGAAACTCACTAAAAACAGTTAGTTGTGAGTAAAGGTTCCAATTTGCCTGATCAAATTGCCAGCGTGGGATACGAAGAGGTGGTGAATATGAAGGGGAAGTAAGAATGATTGGGAAATGATCGCTGTTATGTAAATCCGGGAGAACAGACCAGATGAAGTCTAATGCGGCGGAGGAAGAGCATACAGAGAGATCGATGCAAGAGAGAGTGCGAGTCCGAGGATCAAAATGGGTGTGAGTACCTGTATTTAAAACATGGAGGGGGTGGGTAGCAAGAAAAGCCTCTAACTGAATGCCACGGGAATCACAGTGAGAGACCCCCAGAGGAAATGATCGGCATTAAAATAGCCAAGTAACAGAAGTGGTGGCGGTAATGACAAAACGAGAAAGGCAATATCCGGGATAGATAATGCCCGAGAAGGAGAGAGATACAAAGAACAGAGTGTATACCACCTATGCAAGTGGATATGGGCTGCTGTGTAATGCAGCGAAGTACGAACAAATAGCTGATGGTACGGAATATCAGTGCATAGAAGAAGGGCACTTTCATTAAAGGTCCCATCAGGAAAAGGATCTGAAGAATACAATAAATTATAGCCTGAGATGGGATAGATAATGGCAGAGTGTAATTTTGGTTCCTGTAAGCAAACACCAACAGGGGAAAACTGGGAGAGCAACATCTGAAGCTCGCCCCGCTTACCCCTGAGGCCGCGAATATTCCACTGTAAATAGGCCATGATTGGTAATGATAAAGATACCTGAAATCCGCAGGTAAGGGTACCTACGGACTAGAATGGTTAGAAAAGTCCACATGTGGTGGCAAAGGAAAACGTTCAAGTAGCGAAGGAACGGTGCATTGTGAAGAAAGGAGTTGCGCAGATGGAGAAGAGGAAAGAGAAGGAACAGAGGGTGGATCAGTGTCCATTGATGGTTTGGTCTCTGCAATATATTCAGAGATTGCTTCAAGTGTTTCGGAGTTCAGAGATGTCGTATGGGAGACAATATTGGAGATGGAAGGAGGAGGAGTTTGAGTAAAGATCGGAGCTGTAATGGACTGTACCAAGGTAGGGGGCGGGGCAAAAGGGTGGAGGGAACTGGAGAAGTGTGGGAGGGGACAGAAGAGGCAGAAACCCGGGAGGTGGCAGAAGAGGAAGCAACTTGGGACGGGACAGGGGAGGAAGGCACAGTACGAGGAGGAGGCTGAACCTCCACACTTGTAACAGAGCCAGTGAAAGGGAAAGACCTAGGTACAGAGACCGGGAAGGTAAAATGTGGAGGTGGATTAAGGGAAGGAGGGGTTAAAGGAGATTTGTTGGACCTCTGAGAAGTAGAGGGACGATTGGGAGGTGGTGTCGTACGAAGTCTTGTCGATACCGGGGTTTGTGAGGGAGAACACGAAGAAGTGAGGACAGACTGAGGTGTTGAAGTAGGGACGTCTGAGCCCAGGACAGCAAAAGAATTAGATACAGGAGTGACTATGGGACTGGCAACTGCAGAGGAGGCTGCAGAAGATGGGACCCCAGAAGTGGGGGGGACATTTTGAAACATGAGAATAAGGAACACGGGGTAGTCTTCCTTGGAGGCGGAGATGAGAAACTGCCATAGCATAAGGGAGACCTTCTGCCTCTTTGAGGCAACGAATTTCCCGCTCATTTAAGTAGACCTGGCAATGGTGAGAGTACGAAGGGTGAGCCTCATGACAATTATGGCAAGAGGGAGGTCGACTGCAAGATGTATTAGAATGGTCATCGGCACCACAGACTGGGCATTCGGCTATAGATCTGCAATATTTTGCTGGGTGGCCAAATCGCCAGCAATTCCTACACTGTTGCAGTGTAGGGATCACCTTCCGAACTTGTAACCGATGTCCTGCTACATAAACAGAGGATGGGAGTTCACGGCTGTCAAAAGTTAAACGAGCCACATTGCAAGGGCATCGTCTTCGCCCGCGGGCAGGAAGAACATAAGTGTCTACCTTGAGAATTGGGAGATCTTGGAGTTCCAGCTGTTCGAGAATGTCATTGCCATATGTCTGGAAATTCTGTTGGACTATGATATGGGGCAGAATAACAGTGCCACTACAAGAATTGAGGGAATAATGTTTTTCGATAGTGATAGGAATAGTATCGATATGTGAAAGAAGAGAAAGATCATGAGCTTGGGTAGAATTCTGGACTGTGATGATGTGCGTACCACTCTTAAGAGCATTAAAGGAAATATCTCTACCAACGTGGCGTAGGAGCGCTTTGCCAATACTATGGTCAGAAAGATAGGCAGTAGAAGAAGTCGGTCGTAAAGTAAAGAATTTAGTCCATTGTGTGGTCCGAAACTGTGTGTGGAGAGGGAGTGCATGACGTGTCGGTCTTTTCCGAGTAGAATGGGAAGGTAACGAAGTAACATCGTCAGGAGATTGTCGTTGGTGTTTAGAAGTGGGACTAGAGTCAGTCCGACGTGAGACGGGCTGGTGATTTGAAAATCGTTGCACCATAGAGGGAGAGGTCGGAAGCATAGTCAAAGAAGAGCGGAGGTCAGAAAAATTGATGGAGTCAGTGGAAGCCCCGGTACCTGAAGCAGGTGAGGAAACAGCACCAGCAAGAGGTACAGGGGCCTTAGGAATGTCCAAAGAGTGGCCAAAAGACGAGGCGAGGTCAGAACAGGGTGCGATAACAATAAGGAGCCCGGGGGTAGCGGGGTCATGGATTTGGGACTCCATGGTTAAGTTACTTCTTTCTTTTTGTTTTTAAGAAAAAAAAAAGAAAGAAGAAAATAAAAATAAAAAAAAAGAATAAAAAAAGGGGGGACCAGGGAGGGATAGTTTCTAGGAGGAATGAAAGGGCCAGAAATCTCCCTCCACGCCCAAGAGGACCTCAGCACTGCAAGTAGCGCAGATGCAGCATGGAACCTGTGCCATACCTTACCCTTCATGCCAGTAAACCAGCAATCCGGGATAGCAACCTCACGTCTGCCGAGCTACCTCGGTGGACAAAAGAGAGGGCGGCCGGATATCCGCCACAAAGCATACCTCCTTTGGCCACCACCCCCGGAATCTGAAAGGTGGCTTCCAGAGATACACCCGTTGCCCGAAAGACACCCAAAGCCACCCTCCGGGATACCGGAGAGGGATCGAGACATCCCCAGGCGATCTAGATCCCACGGCAAACTACGCCACTGCCAAGAACCTCAACGGAATGGGATGGACCCCGGTACCCTTCCCCCTACCTATGAACTAGTGTGCCTGTGGGAAAAATCCCAAAGGCCAAAAAGAGGAAGGGCAAAAGGGAGGGGTGGGGAGGAGGAGGAGGAAAGGAAAAAGGGAGGATGGGATCGGGAAGGGGGGATTGGGGGGTAATTAGGTTGGATCTGATGAAGGAGACCGACAGGTCTAATTCCTCAGACCAAGAGCCTCTTCACCACGTCAAGGAGCCCCCCTTGAAGAGGACCCCGGTGAAAGAAAACATTACATTCATGGGGAAGCACTAAATCCATACAGGTCAGAATGCACAAATCACATTCTCAAAACTGTCTTAAGTGCCATACAGTATAAACTTCCTGTACTCCCATTTCTATGACAATTTTGCATTCAGCAATTAAAATAAGCTTTCTTTTTTTTCCAATTTACATATGCAATATTATACATTATGGCTAATGGTTTGTAGACTCTCCTGACATACAAGCAGCTCTTACCTCCAATCCTGGGCAAGGTGAAACTCGGTCCAGAGATCCAGTGCTCCATTTACCTATGCACTCTGCAGCATTTTGGAACCTGAAGGCTCAACATTTGACACTATTGTGAAGTACAGACAATATTAACCCTTTCAGGGTCCAAGGCCAAAATCTGAAGTCACGCACCAGTGTCCAAGAAATTTTGAAAAAAAAAAATTATTTTTTCTTACAGAATTAAAGAGCATATTTTTGTGAAGGTAATAAAACAAAAAAAATTAGAATCTGATCAGTACTTACCGAGATACAGTGCGAAGAAGTTTGTAGAAAATGATGTGGTGGCGGCAACATCGACAAATTCCACATACGCGTATTATATTATTTTGTTGTTTTAGTTGTTTTTTCTTTTCTTTTCCAATTTTTTTCTATTCCTACTAACATTTGGGGCCTGAGAGACCAATACTGTATATAATTGATATATATATACTCACTGTATTGAACACAATAACCGCACTAAAGTTATTATCATATTATTGTTTACCACTGTTGTTTATTACAATAAACATGCACAAATATTGTATAATACTAATGTTCTATCATATATTTACATATTTACAATCATAAGAACATAAGAACATAAGAAAGGAGGAACACTGCAGCAGGCCTGTTGGCCCATACTAGGGCCAACTGCTGGAGCTTGTGGAACTCCTTGAAACAAGGCACCATGCACAGAGGCACCTTACATTCCTCACACATAAACCGAGTGTCTTTGCGTCTTTGTTGCCATCGTTTTGTTTGTGCACAGACAATGCATCTCTTCTGAGCAAATTTCTTTTGAGTTGAAGGAAGCTGTATTATGAAATGATCACCTTCTCTCCTCAAACGCTTGGGTATATTGTGATGAATTCGAGGACCATGTTGTATTGCAGGTGTTGTTACCTGGTACTTCATTATGAGTTGTCTGACAACAGACAAACAAAATTCACCATACGGTGGTCTGTTACCAGTCTTTATTTGGTACATATTATATGCATTCAGCATTGAAATGTCCATGAGATGGAAGAAAAGTTTCATGTACCACTTGTAACTCTTACGAACACAGTCAACAAAACCAATCTGCATGTCACACTTGTCAACCAAGCGCATGTTTTGTGTATAATCAATCACTGTCACTGGTTTTCGAATACGTTCATTAGTCACTCGATCAACTTTGCCACTGTCTTGCATTTCATTACGGTGAATGGTTGTCAACAATGTGACATCTCGTTTGTCATGCCACCGTAATGCCATGATGTCATTGGCAGTAAACACCTGCACGTCATCACCACGAACACCTGCATTGAGCCTGGGCATATGTTTACGATTAGAACGCACTGTGCCACACACATCTGTCTTGTTCACTCGCATGAAATCACTGAGTAATGGGCTTGTGTACCAGTTATCGGTATATAATGTATGGCCCTTACCAAGATAAGGTGCCATCATGTTTCTCACTACGTCACCTGATATACCCAATAACATCTTGGTATCTTTCAATGTTTTACTACCCGTGTATACAACAATATCCAACACCAGGCCACTGTCACAATCACAGAGTACAAACAATTTTATACCAAAGCGGTTCCTCTTGCTCGGTATATACTGCTTGAATGACAGTCTACCTTTGAACAAAATCAAAGACTCGTCAATTACAAGATTCTTGAATGGATAAAAGTATATCCTGAACTTTTGTTTGAGATACATGAAAACATTTCTAATCTTGTATAACCTGTCACTTCTGTCAGGCCTGGTTTTGTCAGAGAAGTGCAACATACGTAACAGTAAGATAAACCTGTTCACTGGTATTATTTCACTGAAGGATGGGGTACAAATTAGCCGATCTGTGGACCAGTATGCTTTTATATTATGCTTATAGACGTGAGGCATAAGCATTATTGTTGCAAAAAGCAAATACATTTCTGCAACAGTCGTCTCTTTCCACCTGTGTAGTCTTGACTGTGGTGATAAGATCGTATTTGCCATGGTGTACTGAAAATACTTATTACTTTCCCTGACAATAATTTCCATCAATGGCTGGTCAAAGAATAATTCAAAGAATTCCAGTTCATTGGCCGTGGTTCCAAGGGGACAGGTAGGTAGAATTCCACTTTGAGAGTCATCAAAGTGGTGAGGGCTGGGAACAAAATTGGGATTTTGCTGCCAATCCCAGATACGGTTTGCTGGTGGATACTGGACATCATAGGCTGGTTGTACGGGTGGTTGTGGCGGGCTGGTGGGTGACGCTCCGCTTTGTCCTTGAACTGACGAGTCAGCAGCGTGGGTCCCCGCGTGGCACAGCGAGTCACGCATGGCGGTGCCACTACCACCACCAGCCCCACTAACACCATCCACTGATGTCTGTGGCCCATCCATGCCAAGTGTAGCCACATCATCCTCACTATCACTACCTAAAACGGGTGTAGGGCCACGGGATGTACTTCGGGATGTACTCCGGGATGTACTCCGTCCCCTGGGCACAGCATAGGGTACACTACCCGAGCGCATGCAGCGGCGAACATACCGACGCTTCACTGGTGAATATGTTTCCTCACTATCACTACTCGAATGATCGTCGAGCGCAATAAAATCACAATCCACGTCAGAATCATCGTCATTACTGAAGTCAGAGGCCAGGCCACGGGAAAATATTAGTTTTCTCTTACGTTTAGGAACACCCGACCGTGAGTAACGAGTGCCCACACCAGAGGTAGAAGGTCGAGGATCGTCGGGGTTTTCTGCACTATTATCGATATCCTGGTCATTATTTTCGGTCACTAACTTATCAAAGCCGTAGAATTCGTCTTCATTTCCACTTCCATCAGTGTCAGAACTATCAGACAGGAAGAGGAGAGTCCCAATTTTCCGGGGAGTGAGAGCTGACTTGCAACGAGGCATGGTGAACAAGGGTAACTGAGCCGGCGTTCCCACAATGCTATGCAGGCGCCTAGATTTTTTGTTTATGGCGCACACCCACGATGCAGACCCATTCTCTCATATGTAGGCCTATGAGAGCTTTCGCGCTAAATTTGACGGCGCTAGAATTTTGGCATAGATCTACGGTTTGGACACTCACCGACCAGCCATAGATCTACGGGACGGACCCTGAAAGGGTTAATCATGAAAAGCATAGTGACAGCTGCAACCCATCCTGTAATTCACATAGCATGATAACAAATCTCTACAGTATTTATTATTATTACTATAATCAAAAAGAAGCACTAAACCACAAGGGCTATACAGCACTGCAGGGCAGGAACGAAGCGAGGGTATCAGGTGGCAAAAGGGAGATGGATGAATAATAGGTAACGGAGAACAGTGGGGCAGTGGATGGTGAAAGGGTAGGGGCAGCAAGAGATTGAGGTAGAAAGGGCTGAGGTTAGTGCGAAAGGTATCATCTTCAGAGTTTGTGGAGTAAATCAGTCGTTGTCAAGAAGTCAATGAGAAAGTCAGGATTAAAGGAGGGTCCATCAGTAAGAAGGGAAGGTAAAGAGAGAGTAGTAGAGCGGAGACGACGTTAGAGGTAAGTTCTGCGTGCTCATTGATAGAGAGGGCAGTCTAACAGAATGTGGCTAATCGATACTGGAACTTGACACTGCTCACAGAGAGGAGTAGGGTGCCTCTTCATGAGATACCCATGAGTAAGACGAGTGTGGCCAATGCAAAGGCGGGAAAGAGTAGTCTCCCAAACTCGGCACTGATGACAAGAAAACGGCCAGTAACCTATGCTCGGTTTAATAGAATGAAGTTTGTTACTGAGTAGAGTTGACCAACTGTGTTGCAAACGGGTGTGAAGGTGGGTATTATTATTATTAGTATAATCAAAAAGAAGCGCTAAGCCAGAAGGGCTATACAGCGCTGCAGGGTAGGAAAGGAAGCGAGGGTATTGGGCGGCAGAAGGGGGGAGGGGCAATCAGTAGGTTACAGAAAACAGCGGGGCAGGGGATAGTGCAGGGTAGAGGGTAGCAAGAGATCGAGGTAGAAAGGGCTGAAGGTATCATCAGAGTTTGTGAGGTAAGTCAGTTGTTGTCAAAAAGTCAATGAGAGAGTCCGGATGAAAGGTGGGTCCATCAGCGAGAAGGGAAGGTAAAGAGAGAGCAGCGGAGCGAAGACGATGTTGGAGGTAAATTCTGCATGCTCGTTGATAAAGTGGGCAGTCTAACAGAATGTGGCTGACCGATAATGGAACCTGACAATTCCCACAGAGAGGAGCAGGGCGCCTCTCCATGAGATATCCATGAGTAAGACTAGTATGGCCAATGCGGAGACGAGAGAGAGTAGTCTCCCGACCTCGGCACTGGTGACAAGAAGACGGCCAGTAACCTATACAGTGGACCCCCGGTTAACGATATTTTTTCATTCCAGAAGTATGTTCAGGTGCCCGTACTGACCGAATTTGTTCCCATAAGGAATATTGTGAAGTAGATTAGTCCATTTCAGACCCCCAAACATACACGTACAAACGCACTTACATAAATACACTTACATAATCGGTCGCATTGGGAGGTGATCGTTATGCAGGGGTCCACTGTACTCGGTTTAATAGATTGAAGTTTGTTACCGAGTAGAGTAGACCAATGTTGTTGCCAATGGGTGTGAAGGTGGGTAGCTATTGCAGCAAAATAGTCTGTAAATGGAACACCTCTATATGAAACTGGTAGGTCAAGTACTGCTGACCACGCAGCAGTGTCTGCCTGTTCATTGCCCTGTACGTCAACATGATCAGGGACCCAACAAAAAACAATATGCTTGGTAGAGATACGGCGTAGCCAAAGTTGGATACGGAGAACTAGGGGGCGAGGTGTATCAAATTTCCATATAGCCTGTAGAGCACTAATGGAGTCTGAGACAACCACAAATGATGACACAGGCATAGATGCGATATGAATAAGTGCTGCAAGAATGGCATACAATTCAGCAGTAAAAATGTTAGCCGAAGATAGTAAATGCCCTCGCACGACGCTGTCCGGAAACACTGCTGCGAATCCAATGCCATCAGAAGACTTAGAGCCATCTGTGTACACAGCAATGGCATGAGAATGAGAGTGGAAGTGGTCAAGAAAAAGAGAGCGGGAAGCCTGGTACCATAGGCAGTTGGGCTTTCGAGCAAGGGAATGAGAAAGAACAGACCCGAACAGCTGGAACTTCCCAGGGGGGTATGGAAAAGTGAGATGCTACATGAACATATAAAGGTGGTAACTGAAGGGAAGACAAGAGCGAATGTAGGCAAAGAGAGAAGGGACGGAGAAAACAGGGGTGGTGAACAAACAATGTCTACTAATATCGGTGACCATTCTATAAATGGAAGGATTGCGGAGATCGTGAGAGCGTACATAGTAGCAAAGGCAATGGGCATCATGGCGATCAGACAAGGATGGAACATTCGCTTTTGCATAGAGGCTCTCAACAGGGGAAGAGCAAAAAGCACCAAGGCATAAACGTAATCCTTGGTGATGGATGGGGTTAAGGCTAGAGAGAGTAGCAGGAGAGGCCGCTGAATAGATCTGGTCACCATAATCGAGTTTCGATAAAATGAGGGCTGAATGTAGGTGAAGGAGAGTTCGACGATGAGCTCCCCATAAAAGATGAGCAAGGGTTTTAAGAAGGTACAGCCGGCTGTGACAAGTTGCCTTCAGAGAGGTAATGTGAGGTTTCCAGGATAGCCTATGGTCAAAGAGAAGGCCCAGAAACCCGACTATCACATTCAGGGATACGGGAGCCATAGAGGTACAAAGGATAATCGGAGATGATAGAGCGTCTAGTGAAAGTAATTTGGCGAGTTTTGGTACTGGAAAATTTAAACCCATGCATGGTGGCTCAATTGGAAACACTGTGGTCAACCGCATGCTGGAAAGACACTGCAGTGAGATGACAGTCAGCGCCTGCACAAGCAATAGCGAAGTCATCAACATAGAGTGATGACCAAATATTGGATGGAAGAACAGAGGCCAAATCATTTATAGCAAGGAGAAAAAGTGTTGTGCTCAGAACACATCCCTGAGGGACACCTTCAGCTTGGACAAAGTCCGGGGAGAGCACATTATTGACTTGAACACGGAAATGTCTGTCAGTTAAAAAGTTCTTAAGGAAGGAGGGTAGATTGCCTAGGAGGCCTAACGAGTGGGCTTGGGCCAAAATATTATACCTCCAAGTTGTGTCACATGCCTTCTCAAGGTCAAAAAATATGGCAATAACTGAGTGGTTATTTGCAAAGGCATTACGAACATAGGTATCCAAGCGTAGTAAGGGGTCTGTGGTAGATCGGCCCTTACGAAAGCCATATTGACGATTGGAGAGACTGTAGTGTGTCTCTAAATAAAACATTAAACATCGATTTGCCAGACGTTCCATTACTTTGCAAACTGCACTAGTAAGAGCAATGGGACGATAGTGGGAGGCATCACGTCCCGTAGTACCCAGCTTGCGGAAAGGGAGAACAATGGCAGATTTCCACAGCTGGGGAAGAACTCCTTGTGACCAAATAATATTGAAGAGGTGTAAGAGGACTACAAGGGCTGACTGATGTAAATGTTGTAACATCCAAATATGAATGTCGTCAGGCCCAGCTGCCGATGATCGGCAAGTTGAGTGTGTTGCCTCCAGTTCCCGAAGTCTAAAAGGCACATTATACTGTTCTCTGAGAGAGGAAAAGTCCAAGGGTACTAACTCTCTGGCAGACTTTGAGGAAAGAAACGAGGGGCATACATGGAGCCCCCAGGAAATACGGACCAGATGAGTGTCAATTTCAATAGCAACATCAAGAGGGTTTGCTATATCAGCACCGGCGACTGTAGAACAGGAGCTGGGTCAGGAGAGTATTTACCACTCAATTTCCTCACTTTTTTCCAAACTGCACTCATAGAGGAAGCAGAGGTGATGGTGGAAACAATCTCGCCAGCAAGTGCGTTTAGCGTCACGGATGACATGGCGAGCGACCACACACTTCTGCTTAAAATCAAGTCTCTCATCAGTTCTATTGTACCGGTACCTGCCCCATGCAGCGCGTTTCAAACGTACTGCACGAGCACAAGCTGGAGACCACCAAGGCACGCACTTCTGAGAATGCCTGCCTGAGGTTTGGGGTATAGAATGAGAAGCTGCGGTTAAAACTGACATCGAGAAGAGGTGTAGGAGCTCATGAATGGAGGATGAAGAAGGAACCTCACTAAAAGCAGTGAGTTGCGAGTAAAGGTCCCAATTTGCCCGATCAAATTGTCAGCGAGGGCTACGGAAAGGTGGTGAATATGTAGGAGACGTAAGAATGATTGGAAAATGATCGCTGTCATGTAAGTCCGGTAGAACAGACCAGGCGAAGTCTAGTGCAGTGGAGGAAGAGCAGACCGATAGATTGATTCAAGAGAGAGAGTATGAGTATGAGGATCAAAATGGGTGGGAGTACCCGTATTTAAAACATGGAGGGGGCGAGAGGCGAGAAGAGCCTCCAACTCGATGTCACATGAGTCACGAGACCCCCCCCTAGAGGAAATTATTTTTATTTTTTTTTTATTATCACACCGGCCGATTCCCACCAAGGCAGGGTGGCCCGAAAAAGAAAAACTTTCACCATCATTCACTCCATCACTGTCTTGCCAGAAGGGTGCTCTACACTACAGTTTTTAAACTGCAACATTAACACCCCTCCTTCAGAGCGCAGGCACCGCACCTCCCATCTCCAGGACTCAAGTCCGGCCTGCCGGTTTCCCTGAATCCCTTCATAAATGTTACTTTGCTCACACTCCAACAGCACGTCAAGTATTAAAAACCATTTGTCTCCATTCACTCCTATCAAACACGCTCACGCATGCCTGCTGGAAGTCCAAGCCCCTCGCACACAAAACCTCCTTTACCCCCTCCCTCCAACCCTTCCTAGGCCGACCCCTACCCCGCCTTCCTTCCACTACAGACTGATACACTCTTGAAGTCATTCTGTTTCGCTCCATTCTCTCTACATGTCCGAACCACCTCAACAACCCTTCCTCAGCCCTCTGGACAACAGTTTTGGTAATCCCGCACCTCCTCCTAACTTCCAAACTACGAATTCTCTGCATTATATTCACACCACACATTGCCCTCAGACATGACATCTCCACTGCCTCCAGCCTTCTCCTCGCTGCAACATTCATCACCCACGCTTCACACCCATATAAGAGCGTTGGTAAAACTATACTCTCATACATTCCCCTCTTTGCCTCCAAGGACAAAGTTCTTTGTCTCCACAGACTCCTAAGTGCACCACTCACTCTTTTTCCCTCATCAATTCTATGATTCACCTCATCTTTCATAGACCCATCCGCTGACACGTCCACTCCCAAATATCTGAATACGTTCACCTCCTCCATACTCTCTCCCTCCAATCTGATATTCAATCTTTCATCACCTAATCTTTTTGTTATCCTCATAACCTTACTCTTTCCTGTATTCACCTTTAATTTTCTTCTTTTGCACACCCTACCAAATTCATCCACCAATCTCTGCAACTTCTCTTCAGAATCTCCCAAGAGCACAGTGTCATCAGCAAAGAGCAGCTGTGACAACTCCCACTTTGTGTGTGATTCTTTATCTTTTAACTCCACGCCTCTTGCCAAGACCCTCGCATTTACTTCTCTTACAACCCCATCTATAAATATATTAAACAACCACGGTGACATCACACATCCTTGTCTAAGGCCTACTTTTACTGGGAAAAAATTTCCCTCTTTCCTACATACTCTAACTTGAGCCTCACTATCCTCGTAAAAACTCTTCACTGCTTTCAGTAACCTACCTCCTACACCATACACTTGCAACATCTGCCACATTGCCCCCCTATCCACCCTGTCATACGCCTTTTCCAAATCCATAAATGCCACAAAGACCTCTTTAGCCTTATCTAAATACTGTTCACTTATATGTTTCACTGTAAACACCTGGTCCACACACCCCCTACCTTTCCTAAAGCCTCCTTGTTCATCTGCTATCCTATTCTCCGTCTTACTCTTAATTCTTTCAATTATAACTCTACCATACACTTTACCAGGTACACTCAACAGACTTATCCCCCTATAATTTTTGCACTCTCTTTTATCCCCTTTGCCTTTATACAAAAGAACTATGCATGCTCTCTGCCAATCCCTAGGTACCTTACCCTCTTCCATACATTTATTAAATAATTGCACCAACCACTCCAAAACTATATCCCCACCTGCTTTTAACATTTCTATCTTTATCCCATCAATCCCGGCTGCCTTACCCCCTTTCATTTTACCTACTGCCTCACGAACTTCCCCCACACTCACAACTGGCTCTTCCTCACTCCTACAAGATGTTATTCCTCCTTGCCCTATACACGAAATCACAGCTTCCCTATCTTCATCAACATTTAACAATTCCTCAAAATATTCCTTCCATCTTCCCAATACCTCTAACTCTCCATTTAATAACTCTCCTCTCCTATTTTTAACTGACAAATCCATTTGTTCTCTAGGCTTTCTTAACTTGTTAATCTCACTCCAAAACTTTTTCTTATTTTCAACAAAATTTGTTGATAACATCTCACCCACTCTCTCATTTGCTCTCTTTTTACATTGCTTCACCACTCTCTTAACCTCTCTCTTTTTCTCCATATACTCTTCCCTCCTTGCATCACTTCTACTTTGTAAAAACTTCTCATATGCTAACTTTTTCTCCCTTACTACTCTCTTTACATCATCATTCCACCAATCGCTCCTCTTCCCTCCTGCACCCACTTTCCTGTAACCACAAACTTCTGCTGAACACTCTAACACTACATTTTTAAACCTACCCCATACCTCTTCGACCCCATTGCCTATGCTCTCATTAGCCCTTCTATCCTCCAATAGCTGTTTATATCTTACCCTAACTGCCTCCTCTTTTAGTTTATAAACCTTCACCTCTCTCTTCCCTGATGCTTCTATTCTCCTTGTATCCCATCTACCTTTTACTCTCAGTGTAGCTACAACTAGAAAGTGATCTGATATATCTGTGGCCCCTCTATAAACATGTACATCCTGAAGTCTACTCAACAGTCTTTTATCTACCAATACATAATCCAACAAACTACTGTCATTTCGCCCTACATCATATCGTGTATACTTATTTATCCTCTTTTTCTTAAAATATGTATTACCTATAACTAAACCCCTTTCTATACAAAGTTCAATCAAAGGGCTCCCATTATCATTTACACCTGGCACCCCAAACTTACCTACCACACCCTCTCTAAAAGTTTCTCCTACTTTAGCATTCAAGTCCCCTACCACAATTACTCTCTCACTTGGTTCAAAGGCTCCTATACATTCACTTAACATCTCCCAAAATCTCTCTCTCTCCTCTGCATTCCTCTCTTCTCCAGGTGCATACACGCTTATTATGACCCACTTCTCGCATCCAACCTTTACTTTAATCCACATAATTCTTGAATTTACACATTCATATTCTCTTTTCTCCTTCCATAACTGATCATTTAACATTACTGCTACCCCTTCCTTTGCTCTAACTCTCTCAGATACTCCAGATTTAATCCCATTTATTTCCCCCCACTGAAACTCTCCTACCCCCTTCAGCTTTGTTTCGCTTAGGGCCAGGACATCCAACTTCTTTTCATTCATAACATCAGCAATCATCTGTTTCTTGTCATCCGCACTACATCCACGCACACTTAAGCAACCCAGTTTTATAAAGTTTTTCTTCTTCTCTTTTTTAGTAATTGTATATAGGAGAAGGGGTCACTAGCCCATTGCTCCCGGCATTTTAGTCGCCTCATACGACACGCATGGCTTACGGAGGAAAGATTCTTTTCCACTTCCCCATGGACAATAGAAGAAATAAAAAAGAACAAGAGCTATTTAGAAAAAGGAGAAAAACCTAGATGTATGTATATATATATATGCATGTGCGTGTCTGTGAAGTGTGACCAAAGTGTAAGTAGGAGGAAATGGTGGGCATTAAAATCACCAAGAAACAGAAGTAGTGGTGGTAAGGATGAAACAAGAAAGGCCAAATCTGCGATAAAAAATGCCTGAGAAGGAGAGAGATATAAAGAACACATTGTAAACCACTTATTCAAGTGGATACGGGCTGCAGTGTAATGCAGCGAGGTATGGACAAATAGTTGACAGTATGGAATATCATTGCGTAAAAGAATGGCACTTTCATTAAAGGTCCCATCTGAGAAAGGATCCGAAGAATACAATAAATTATAGCCTGAGATAGGTTGGAAAACAGCTGAGTGTAATTTTGGTTCTTGTAAGTAAACACCAACAAGGGAAAACCTGGAAAGCAACATCTGAAGCTCACCCCGATTACCCGAGGCCGCGGATATTCCACTGTAACTAGGCCATGATTGGCAATGAGGAAAATACAAGGAATCCGTAGGGAAGGGCACCTACGGACTAGAGGGGTTAGAAAAGTCAATGTGTGGTGGCATCGGAAGACGTTCAAGCAGCGAAGGAACGGAGCATTGTGAAGAATGGAGTTGTGGAGATGGAGGAGAGGGAAGAGAAGGAACAGGAGGTGGATCAGTGTCCATTGAAGGTTTAGTTTCTGCAATATATTCTGAAATGGCTTCAAGTGTTTCTGAATTCAAAGACGTATGGGAGACAATATTGGAGGTAGAAGGAGGAGGGTGAGTAAAGATTGGGACAGTAATGGACTGTACCAAAGTAGGGGGGGACAAAAGAGTGTAGGGGACTGGAGAAGTAGTGTGGGAGGGGACAGAAACCTGGGAGGTGGCAGAAGAGGGAGAAACTTGGGAGAGAACGGGGGTGGAAGGCATAGTACGAGGAGGAGGGTGAACCTCCACACTTGTAAGAGCCAGAGAGAGGGAAAGAACTAGGCACAGAGACTGGAAAAGTAAAATGCAGAGATGGAAGAATGGAAGGAGGGGGCAAAGAAGATTTGAGCAATGGGGATTTTTTGGACTTCTGAGAAGTAGAGGGGCGATTGGTATAAAGTGTCGTACGAGATCTTGTCGATACCAGGGCTTGTGAGGAAGGAGGCGAAGATGTGAGAACAGACTGAGGTGTTGTAGTAGGGACGTCAGAGCCCAGGACAGCAAAAGAATTAGATACCGGAGTGGCTATGGGAGGGGTAACCACAGAGGAGGCTGCAGAAGATGGGACCCCAGAAGTGGGGGGACATTTTGAAACACGAGAATAAGAAACACGGGGTAGTCTCCCTTGGAGTCAGAGATGAGAAACTGCCATAGCATAAGGGAGACCTTCTGCCTCTTTGAGGCAATGGATTTCACGCTCATTTAAGTAGACCTGGCAACAGCGAGAGTACGAAGGGTGAGCTTCATGACAATTAAGGCACTGCAAGATGTATTAGAATGGTCATCGGCACCACAGACTGGGCATTCAGATATAGACCTGCAATATTTCACTGGGTGACCAAATCTCCAGCAATTTCTACACTGTTGTGGTGTAGGGGTCACCTTTCGAACTTGTAACCGATGTCCTGCTACATAAACAGACGATTGGAGTTCATGGCTGTCAAAAGTTAATTGAGCCACATTGCAAGGGTATCGCCTCCGCCCGCGGGCAGGAAGAACGTAATCATCTACCTTGAGGATTGGGAGATCTTGGAGTTCCAGCTGTTCGAGAATGTCATTGCCACATGTCTGCAAATTCTGTTGGACTATGGTATGGGGCAGAATGACAGTACCACTACAAGAATTGAGGGAATGGTGTTTTTCAATAGTGGCTGGAATAGTATCGATATGCGAAAGAAGAGAAAGATCATGAGCTTGGGTAGCATTCTGAACAGTGATGATACGCGTACCGCTCTTAAGAGCATAAAAGGAAATATCTCTACCAACATGTCGTAGGAGCGCCTTGCCAATATACTATGGTTGGAAAGATAGGCACTAGAGGAAGTTGATCGTAAAGTAAAGAATTTAGTCCATTGTGCATTCTGAAACTGAGCGTGGAAAGGGAGTGCATGACGGGTTGATCGTTTCTGAGAAGAACGAGAAGGTGGTGAAATATCATCATCAGGCAATTGTCGTTGGCATTTAGGAGTGGGACCGGAGTTGGTCCGACATGAAACAGGCTGGCGATTCGAAAATTGCCGCATTGTAGAGAGGCCGGAAGCATAGTCAAAGGAGAGCCGAGACAAATCGAAGGAGTCAGTCGAAGCCCCGGTACCTGAAGCGGGTGAGGAAACAGCACCAGCAAGAGGTACAGGGGCATCAGGGGTGTCCGAAGAGTGGTCAAAAAACGAGGCAGGGTCAGAATGGGGTGCGGTATCAAGAAGGGGCCCGGGGGTAGGAAGTTCATGGATTGGGATCTCCATGGTTAAGTTACTTCTTGTCTTTTTGTTTTTAAGAAAAAAAAAATAAAATAAAAATAAAAAAAAGAATAAAAAAAAAGGGGGGGGGGAGTAAGGAGGAATAGTTCCTAGGAGGAATGAAAGGGCCAGAAATCTCCCTCTGCGCCCAAGAGGACATCAGCACCGCAAGTAGCGCAGATGCAGCATGGAACCCGTGCCATACCCTACCCTTCATGCCAGTAAACCAGCAATCCGGGATAGCAACCTCACATCTGCCGAGCTACCTCGGTGGACAAAAGAGAAGGCGGCCGGATATCCGCCACAAAGCTTACCTCCTTCGGCCACCACCCCCGGAATTCAAAAGGCGGCTTCCAGAGATATACTCGTTGTCCAAAAGACACCCAAAGCCACCCCCCGGGATACCGGAGAGGGATCAGGACATCTCCAGGCAATCCAGATTCCACGGCAAACTACGCCACCTCCAAGAACCTCAACAGAATGGGATGGACCCCGGTACCCTTCCCCCTACCGAGGAACCAGCATGCCTGTGGGAAGAATCCTACAGGCCAAAAAGAGGAAGGGAATAAGGGAGGGACGGGGAGGAGGAGGAAAGGGAAAAGGGAGGGTAGGGAGGATGGGATAGGGAAGGGGGGATTGGGGGGGTATTAGGTTTGGTCTGAGGAAGGAGACCATCAGGTCTAATTCCTCAGACCAAGAGCCTCTTCACCACACCAAGGAGCCCCCCTTGAAGAGGTAAAGTACAGTAAAATCTCGACCTCTTTGCTGTCCATCACGTAGATCTACTTCACTGAGGCCAGGGTCCCTGATGTAGTGCCAAATCATGAGCTCAGCTCATTCAGACAAGTTGTGAGTGGTAACTTTTGGCATAGATTCAAGAGAATGGTTCTGTGCATCAAAAATCCTGCCCCCCCCCCCCCACAGTGCATGATGGGAAAAACAAAACTAACAGTATTTATGATTTAAAATAGCAAATCTGCAAGTGTTTTCTCAAATGTTTTTTATGGGTTCTTGGCTGTTTCTTGGTATCATTTGATAGAATGGAAGATACATGACTGAAATTAAGATGATTTTGATTGTTTCAACATTGGAAGTAGCTTGAAATTGAGGTCAAACTAGCAGAAATATTAGATTTTCCCAATATTTGTGAGGACAGGCAAGTCTCCCCTACAACCCCCAGTCTGTTTTATGGGTTTTTAATAGATCTAATTCAATTACTGGGATCCTGTAAACCATGAATAATCCTGGTTATATTTCATCCGAAAAACAGAGCAAATCTATTTTTATGTGAATGAGAATTCAAAATAAAGAGCGAGTGTAATATAGGAGAGACTTGGGAATGTGACTAATGAACAGAGGAAATGTTTTAGTGCCAGAAATGTCTACTGTGTATTATGGACTTATTTTTAAAATGGTATTTTTTGAATTGTGTGAAAAACTGGCAAAAATTACCAAATTCTGATAACTTTACGTATAGGGTAGCTGAATGAGCATTTTCTTGTGCTAAATCAATAGAATGGAAGGCATAGTGGAATAGCTAAGAATCTGGTCGACTGGAACAATGGAATTAGGCTAAAATAAGACTTGGCAGGTGTAATTGCTGGTGTGTAAATTGTGTTAAGATCGCTAACTTTGTGCCTGCATAATTCCGAGTTCTTCCCATCAAATTTCATACCTTTGGTGTCATTACTTTCAGAACAGATTATCTACCATTTCAGAAGAATTTTTTTTTTTAATCAGCCTATCAACCCACGCTAAGAAGACCTACACCCACCCCTCATCTTACACCTAACCTGACTGTCCACCTTACTGCCCTTCCTTGTATACTTACCCTCCCTCTCCAGATTCATGTTTGTGACAAAGCCCATTGCATGGGTATGGTTTATGGGTGAAGCATTTTCAATAGAGGATTGCTCATGGCTTGGTTAATAGTATCCTCAGCTCACACAGACAGGGGATTGCTCCCAGTACAGATGAAATGTTGGGCATATTTCCCTACACTTGCTGCCCCTGTTCATCTAGCACTAAGTATGTACCCAGGTGTTAGTCGACTTGCAGGTTGCATCCTGGGGATAGGATTAAACAACCTCAATGATAACAAGTCTTGGTTGATGTGCTGACTATTAGGTTATCCTGGGTTACCAATCCTTCGGGATGATAATCTAAAAATCACCTATTTATACTGCAAATGTCCCTTTCACCAGGCTACGGACTAACAGATTGCAAAGGAACAGATAAAAGCATGCAACATGGCAATATTTAACATAAAGTAGGTAAATACATACTCAAGAGAAAAAATGGACCAACAGATGAAGCTCTGCCAGATTTCCTCGAAAATCCAAATGAAAATATAAATGACAAATGAAAATTGAAAAGGTAGTGAAAACTACATAGGTATATGATTACTAGTCAAGATTTTTCAGTAGTGGAAGAGAAGTTGCAAGGAACATATGCAAAATGGCAATAGAAGTCCAGTAGTATCAAGAGTAGAACGGTAGAGGAGGCAGGAAAATTACAAACCAAGAGGTAGGATCAGGTCAGAAGTGGGCAGAATATGTTCTCAACAGTGTCTACAAATTTTCTTGGCAGTTTATTCATTACAATATTTTCAAAACAATTTAACATTTAACACTGACCTTGCTAAGGTATATTGGTAACATCACATATCCTTTATAAGCCCCCAGTCTTACTGGAAACCATTTCCCTTTTCATGTACAGCCCCTAAAATGTGCTTTTCTTCCCTCATAAAACATCATTTCAACAACTTACACCTTCAAGTAATCCATACATTTTCAAAACGTGTCAGCTGTTATGCACATTGTCTAAAGCAATAATTCATCCCTTTTCTAAGCATTGGCAATTATTACTTATAAATTAGAAGACTAAATGAAACTGACCTATTACACAAAATAAAAATATGTATACACTGCACAGTAAAAAATTAGCTACAGTTAAAGGACATAAACAAGATGTAGAGTGCAACCCATAATGCCAAAACACCGTTTAATCTGAAAATTTAAAATTGTTAACTTCAAAGAATTACAAAATAACATAATTTAATCTAAGGACTGTATGGTAAATAAACAAACTACAGATGTCAACTGAAAAAGAAAAGGATATGAAAGCAATTTTGTAACATACTCATTCTCAAATTTATTAAAATCACATTAAAGTTCTCATAGAATACACAAGTTCTACACAATTATATAAAGCCAATCACACTAACCATTCATATCCTGTTAAATATATTGAATGAGGATGGAATGTTGAGCTATGCATAAAGCATGAATGCACTGCTTCCCAACATGTGATGCAAATATAATAAGAGCTTGTTGCAATAAAAATTTTGGATGATGAAGAGTGCAATGAATACACAGTAAGTATTAGATTTAGCATTTGAGTTACTAAAGACCTTATGCCCTCTTCTCAGATTACAAAATTGAATGTCATTTGACTAGTTATAAAAGGATAAAAACCAAGTAGAAAAAGATACTATGAACTCCCCATATACAGTTTATATGTAGTATATAAATACAGTACAACCAACAATACTGACTTTGTGGACTGCTAGGATGCAGTACACCCTTTGTGAAACTACCAGTATCATTATTAATCAAAGATTTGTTGTGGGCACATGGCAAGATTAAAGCTGAAACTATACATTCTTCACAACCTCAACAGAAGGAAATTTACCCCAGACCAAATGTGACTGAGTGACCAGCTCAGTGATTTTGATACATCTTATACTCCCCTAAAAAATCCATACCAAACCCTTAGCTAAAATCTATTAGCACAATCTGCCATAAATAAAAGAAATATTCTCCTCCAAAATTTACAAAATGGATGATCTAAAAGGACTTTTTTTTTTTTTTTTTTTTTTTTTTTAAGTGCCAACTAAAAAACATCAAAAATTTTCCATTAATAGCTTAAAGAATTGTTGGGCATAAAAGCAGTCATTGCAACAGGAGAACCATTCCACTTAAAAGTTTTTTAAATGCTAAAATAAAGTTGGTGTTCTCTCTTAAGCTATCAAAAATCAATGGTCCCAAATAACAGTACTGAAAGTTTCCTAGTGATGAGTTTATTTGCAAGGAAAATGAACTCTGCAACAATCTGACTAGTTCTTTGAAATGCTAATAAAACTTAGAACTGATACTTAAGTCTCAGGAGAGAACACATGGTTGAGGTGAGAATTTGCTATAAACATTCAAATTACTTAAAATCTACCACTTGATAACTTTACAAATGTCATGGTAACATATGATGACTGCACAAGTAACATAAAAAAGGGGGGTTTCTTACTGTATCTAACTGTAGCACTACAGTCGCACCACACCTCTACAGTAACATGTAAAAAAACAAATACTTTACTATTACATCAAATCACCTACAGTTTTATATTGGAATGATTAATATAGTATCATATCGATTGTTTTCCATGCTACGCAGTAGGGTGGACCATTCAAAATTGCCTCCGAACAAGTGCTGGTACCAAAGACAACACCTGCCTTGAATAACTTGATAAAGCTCAGCCTTGGGCAAAATGGTGTGCTTTTAAAAGGATCCTCTGCTACACCTTGCCTCAAATCTTATTCTTCCATACTCTCACCTCTCATATATCTATGTTTCCTCTATTCTTAATTTTATTATAGGTTTCTAATATCTAATTCTTCTGAAATATCATTTTGTTGAAATTTTAAATATCTGTGCCCATTTTGTAAAAGCAATCTTTAATTTTATGACTTCTTTCCACAGTCTATTCTTCAAATTCAAATGTCGTCGCAATTCAGTCAAATCTTTCAAAGCTAAGCTCACATTCAGTGTAAAAAAAATTTAATTTGTACTCTAATGTTGATCTAGATTCCTACTTTACAAGCTATAATGCATTTATAATACAGCTTGTACTGAGAACAAAGTTAAAAATCCTTTCCAACATTCACTTGTTTAAAAAACAACTTAAACTATTTCTTTGAAGGTATCATTCATTTCTTATGGTTGTCATTAATAAAATGATAATGGTGGTTATTGCCTCAACAGCTTCACAGATTAACCTCATTAAGTTTTAACTTTCTTCCTATGATAAATGAAAGCTGTGTCCTCTCTACTAGTAAAAACTTTGCAGTCAGTAAAACAGCATACAATACTAAATCAATTGTTAAAAAAGAGGCTATGAGCTTCAGCAATCTCAGCTTGACCCTGATTTTACTCTGTCTTCCTTGGTACATGCCTGATCACAGATACAGAGATACTGAATCAGTGTCTACTCCATATCTGCAAACTGCTGAAATCTGCCACCGAGACGAAGTATTGATATCAGGAATACTCCAATCAGCAGCTTTTGATAGTATTATTTAAAAATAGCTTCCTGAATGTAACTTACTGTTACAATTCAAATATATATTAAAGACACTTTAGAACCCAAACCATATGCTTATTTATAAGCATACTAGTTTCATAAAGTACTGTATACATAAGCTATACTGTACAACCTCTAGGAGTATCATCTAGCACTGATATACAGCAAGACCTGGATACACTCCACCCGCTATTAAGGGATTATCGGAAGCACATTTCCAAGTCTCTTGTTTTCCCTAATAAAATGTGTTGAATTATTTCTTGTTAGGCATCATTTCTAAACTTTTGCAAATGTTATGAAGATTTGTATAACAGTGACAGCAGTGTAAAAAATATGTACTCTATATACAAAACAAAGCAGATGTACAATAACAGTGAGCATGATATCCCCATTTCTTTAGAGTTGGAAAAAAAAAAAAACTGCAACTTTTTCACCTCAGAGTATTGCCTGTAATATTTTCTTAACCTAAAATTTTGGAATTAGGAGGCATTTAGAGGAAACATAAATAATAGAAGATTGCTCATAGAATCATTACATTACATTTTATCTTAAAAGTTTTACTTTGAAGAAATATAAAATGTTGAAGAGAGACTTAATATTTAGTTGATACAAATCATATGCAAATAATTATTAATATATACACAAAGCACTAAATCTGTATAGGTCATTCAGCAATCCCTATGCAGTTAAGTATTATTCTAAAAGAAAATTATTTAAAATTTCTCCTATTATCATTCTCAAAAGCAGAGAATGAAGGATTAGTCTTTATGAGTAATTAAATGGTTATTATTATCATCATCATCATCATCATCGCTCGTTATATTTAAGGGAAAGCATTTAAACACGTAGGGGTTGAACAGCACCTGGGGAATGGGAGGTAATCAGGTTTGCTCTTTAATAACCAACAATTCTTCCAACCACTAGACTGAGAATGGAGTAAGGTTCACAAATATAAATATTCTCAAAAGACTTTACTTTTCAGCAAGTACTGTTACTAATAAATAATGTAAGCAAAATGCTTGCTGAGGACTGTCTTCTGCTTTAAGTGGGGAAGTGAAATATAACAAATTTAGGTACTTTCATGAATGTGAACCTTTAATATGTTAACCATAATCTTTACTGCCATTAACAATCCTCAATGTGAGGTAAAACTTACAAAGTTGAAAACCTGGTATATGATACCAACAAGTTGTGGTTAAAGACACGTGAGCACTCTTAATTGTGGATATATTCAGTCCTGGGACTATTCACCCCAAACATATGTGGGCATGAGAAACTTAGGGTTATATAAGGAGGTAAGCTGAATTTTAGTGAAGTCAAGTGAGTTGCAAAGCTTAGATAGCATGAAAAAATAAGTTCAACAAATACATGCATTAGAAGGGTTAGATTTGAGAAGGATCTGCCATGGACTGGTATGCCACGTGCAGTGTCCCATTCATGAGGCAAGCTTCTCATGCCCCCAGCTATGTTTAGAGTGAACAAGGTTCCAAAATAAAAACTTATCCACAATAAAATATCCTAAGTATTTGGTTCACATGTTTCTAACCATCACTTAAGTAAAATGACTTGTTACTTCATATTAGCATATGTATATCTCCTGATGCAATAAACTAAATTCACATTTTCACAAAGTATTCATTAAAATTCTTAGAATGGAATTTCGCATATTAACCTAAAGTACCAATAACTAAGAAGTGACCTTTAAAATTACAAAATATTCTACACTGACATATATGCAAATCAAGAAACTTTAAATAACTCAAGTCACTAAAGGCTTACCCTGATGTGAATAGAAATTTAAAGCCCAATATTTCATATAATCACACAATATATATTTGTTTTTAAAAGTGAAGTAAACTCTTACACTCCTTACTTTATTGAGAGTTTATTTTGCTGTTCGCTTAAATGTCCTATACATCTAACAGGCTTGAATGACTCGAAATCATAATAGAACGACTTAACAACTTTCAGAATGAGCGAGGTTTAAACCCATAGTAAGCCAGTCTTTAAACTGGTAGGCCAATGCCTTAACCATCTTATCATATCAGCCTAATAGGATTCATCCAACTAGGTGCATTTCCATAAACTGGGGAGGTTAGCATAGACCCCCTATAACCACAAATGCAGGTTTTCACAAACCATGGTAGTGAGAGATTAGTTTGTGAAAACTACTGTCATAGAGGGGCCCTTGCTAACCTTGTTTGTCTACAGAATACACCTAGTTGGATTAATATTAATAGGGAAATATGATTTAGTGGGCAAAGAACTGGCCTGCTAGTTTTTGGAGTGGCTTGCCATAAGTTCAAACCTCACCCATTCTGCATGAGGAGATTTGAGCTGATAACATTATGATTCCTGTTGAACAAACTGTTAAGATACATGTTACTTGAAACAATGCTTGTTAGGAAAACTAAGGAAAATGTCACATCTCAAAAATATTCCAGTTTATTAATAAAAAAAATAAACTAAAAATAGAAATTGGGCTTGAGCAAGTTCCTGAAATAAAAAAAAAACTAGTGTTTAACATTCTACCATCTCTAAATCTCTATATTTGGTATTTAGGGATATTCTATATTACCATCCATAAACCTTAGCTCAGTCTGATTTATAGGTCAAAAGTCATGGCCTAGGTCATTTTAACGTGACAGGACAATTAGCACTTCTACGGAACATCATAACTTAGGTAACAACCCATGTATACTGTATACATATTTGTAATTAATAAAGTAATAATGTACAAGAAATCCACTGATGCAAGTTTTTTTTTTTTAGGTCACAAACTGAATGGTTGACTTTTTCACCAAGTTTAAGGGTCACTGTATGACCTCTGGGGTATCATCTGAAGAATTTATTTAATTAAAGATAAAGGCAGATGTTCTAGGTAGTAGGTTGGTAGACAGCAACCGCCCAGGGGGGTACGACCATCCTGCCAAGCGAGTGTAAAACAGAAGCCTGTAATTGTTTTACATGATGGTAGGATTGCTGGTGTCTTTTTATTCTGTCTCATATACATACGTCTTGCTACTTCTACTTACACTTATGTCACACTACACACACATGTACAAGCATATATATATACACACCCCACTGGGTTTTCTTCTATTTTCTTTCTAGTTCTTGTTCTTTTTTATTTCCTCTTACCTCCATGGGGAAGTGGAGCAGAATTCTTCCTCCGTAAGCCATGCGTGTTGTAAGAGGCGACTAAAATGCCGGGAGCAAGGGGCTAGTAACCCTTCTCCTGTGTATATTACTAAACGTAAAAGAAGAAACTTTCGTTTTTCCTTTTGGGCCACCCCGCCTTGGTGGGATACAGCCGGTGTGTTGAAAGAGGAAGAAAGACAGATGTATTATCTACAGAAAACAGCGATATCATATATAGGAACATTTCTTTCCAGCAGAAAGAAATGTACATATAACAGGATAGGAGCAAATGGAGAGAGGTGGCTTTTACTGGATGTGTTGTTGAGTGTAATTTCCAAGCCTTGGGTCCAATTAGCTGGACCAAAGTCTAGTAATGCTTGCACTCTGAAGGAGGGGCGAGGATGTTGTAGTCGAAGCGTAATATGAAGCGTGACGTCAGTACGCTTCTCGCAAGACAGCAATTAAATGAATGAATGATGTGTTTTCTTCTTTGGGTCACCCTGCCTTGGCAATAATATTATAATCAAACTATGCACAAAGCCCAGAAGGGTCATACAGCACTGCAGGGAGGAATGTTTTGATGGAAGAATATGCAAAAGGGTAGTAGGATGATAGGAAACATTAACAAAAATTTTTTACACAGTTATTGCAGTTTCTTGTACATAATACATTCACCTTGTTTTTAGTTGCAGTAAATAGTTGTACTCGCCTGTTCATGGTTGCAAGGGTTGGCTGATCCAGGCCCTGCTGCTTAACTTGCTAATCTTCAGATTCACTTCCCCTTAGCCTCGTGGGCTCTATTGTACCTGCTCTTCAAACTATGTATGGGGCCTGCCTTCACCAATTCCTCACCAAAATTATTCCACTTCCTGACCATGCTGAGACTGAAGAAATACTTCCAAATATCTGTGCCTTTAACCTCCAACAGTGTCCCCAAGTTCCTGTTTCTTGCCTCTCAAACAGATGATACATGATACTCCAGATGACATCATAACCTCTAGAAGAAATCAAGAGGTAAAAAGTAAGTTTTTCACCTAAAGAAATAAAATTTATATCAATGGAGTCCTTATACTCTGCTGATTTCGAATGTGTATAGTTAACTGGTACATGATGGCTATTGTCTAAATTATGATTGTCCAAATAAATACTAATTGTCCCAAGACTTCAAAATGACCAAATCATAATTTCTGGCTTGTCAGACTGAGCTTTGATTTACAGATGAGAGTTCAGAGCATAGCATAGACTTCAATACCAAATCTGAAGATATTTGTAGATGGTAGTGTGCTACAGCCTCCAAAAAATGGTTGCTGTAATCTCCTGGAATTCCCCTTTATTCAAGGTAAGGTATTTAAATATCTAGAATTAAACATTGATATAATTATTATTTCAATTGTATATATGCTTTTTTCCAATAGCAGAAAAAATTATGGAACTGACTTTTTGGCTATTTAATAGTATCATTTTTATGTGGCCTATGACACATTTCTTTCAAATGTAAAGCTTCTGTGACCACTGCAAAAATATTAAGTCATTTACAATGACTGCAATGTATGTGATAATGCACTGACTTGAGTAAAAAGCTAGTTCTACAATACAAAATCAAATTCTAAAAACTTAAAACATGAAAATCTTATATTAAATGTTATATATTAACAATGGGAATAAGCTATAGCCATATTTTTGTATGAAGTTTATTACCCATTCTAGCTTTTTAGCTATTATGATCAAGTATTTGAAAATCAATTACAAGAAAAGGGCCCTTCATATGCAATGTCTCTCTCATTAGGTGCAGTACTTCGTTTGTAGTGAATACACATAACATACTCGGGTTCTTATGCTGCTTCTGCCTTAAAATGTTGTCCACACACTTCAGAATCATCTTGAAGTTTACTTCTGAGACATCATTCTTTATACACACACTTGCTCATGGTTCACTAGGTTGAATATATATAAAGCATTGCTAAATATATACCTACTGGCTTAAAATGTGACTTGTACTATATATAAAATTGTTCACTAGCAAGTTGCTCAGTGAATGGCACAACTAATAGAGATGTGGAGAAGTAAAATATAAGGCCAAATGCAATGGAAATGGGCAAGGCTGGCAGAGCTTTCTTGAAAATTGCCAGCATGATTAATGTCAGGCACAACCCCTGAAAAAACAAGAGCTTATTTTAAAAATGGCATTTGTATACTGAAATACATACAAAAACACTTAAGATACTACAGTAAATTTAGTCAGAATGTAGTTTGCTGAGCTCTCAGCATTTGCAAGTTTTGTTTTAGAAGATTCACCTATCCATAACACTGTTTATATTCTACTATAACATGCATAAGTTGATCTATGATTCACCTCCGAAACTGCAGCCTCTCACGTTACTAATACATCACAGTTCAAATGACAGGCACGCCATAAATTTTAACTTTTTTTTTTTTTTTTTTTTTTTTTTTTTGAGGGGAAAAGGTGGTTAGCAATATAATGTAGTAAACATTATATGTCCTCCACCTACCTGTAGAGATTTTTTTCTATCAAAAAAAAAAAAAAAAAAGTGGGGACTGAACAAACACAGTTACATCTTAACATCACTTAGGTACATCTCCAAAGTAACAAAGCATGATGGAATCCACATTTTATATCATTCTTTCAATAAACAAACAAATTATTTCCATTGCTAATCAAAGTAGCAAAGAACACAGTATTATGACAATGCATGGTATATCTACTCACAATGAGAATGGCAATGAAACAAGCTATGGTAGTATTCCAGTCACCATATGAAGAAGCTTTGCCAACTAGGACAGAGTAGAAAATGAAGTCTCCAAGTCCAAGTTTTACACCTCCTGTAAAAGAAATAAGTTCAACAAATTATGCAGCGTGTCAACTGCAGAAGTAATCATAATTTGTCCTTTTGTATACAAAATTACACACTGTACATTATTATTCATCACCCAACACAAACTTTGTACACTACTAGTATACTTCACTAAAACTATTTAATTATTAATTCTCTTTTCAGCCGATATCTATTTCACATTTTAACAACACTGTCCAATAAGGCAGGGTCCTCCCCCCCCCCCCCCACAAAAAAAAAGACATGGCCCAATGATAACCTGTTAACTGCATTGTCCCTACCCAAATTTTAAAAGTACAAGCATTAATGCAGAGTGCATCTGTATGAAAATTCCATTATATTAATTGCACCACAGATATGATTCCCATGAAAATCTCTAAACATTCTGCAATAATGTACAGTGCTATCCAGGTTGGTGAACTGGCTCAGGTCCCAACTATTTTGGGTAACTGGAAACTTACTAACATATATACATTCACAACTCCTCCACTTTCAACATTAGGTGCATTAAGCTCAATTTAAAAATTTCCAGTTTCCCACTGTAGCACAAGTATAAATATCAAGAGATGTTAGTGAGTGTAATATACCATGCTAAAATAATGTAGCACCTACTTTCTTCCTCTTCCTCAGCAGCAAGATCACGAGGATGGGGTTGTGGATATTCAACATTTGGAGGGTGATGACGCACATGGCTGTTAACCTGGAAAAAATTAAAGAGTATATGGAAAGCTCTCAAGATCAGCAATTAGGCTTCAAGGTTTTCCCTGTGCAGAATGACTAAGATAACATAGGAGCTGTACTTTTACAAAGTTGTTTCCATGAGCTCCAAGTTCCGAGCATTAGTCACAAATAACTTTGAGGAAAGATTTCATTTATTAGCTAGAGCCCTATTTTAATTGGAGTAAATATTTATTAAATATTTATTAAATGAAACGAAGCTGAAGGGGGTGGGAGAGTTTCAATGGAGAGGAATAAATGGGATTAGGTCAGGGGTTTCAAATAGAGTTAGAGCTAAAGAAGGAGTAGCAATAATGTTGAAGGATAAGCTATGGCAGGAAAAGAGGGACTATAAATGTATTAATTCAAGGATTATGTGGAATAAAATAAAGATTGGATGTGAAAAGTGGGTTATAGTAAGTGTGTATGCACCTGGAGAAGAAAGAAGTGTAGAGGAGAGAGAGAGATTTTGGGAAATGTTGAGTGAATGCATGGGGAGTTTTGAATCAAGTGTGAGAGTAATGGTGGTTGGGGATTTCAATGCTAAAGTGGGTAAAAATGTTATGGAGGGAGTAGTAGGTAAATTTGGGGGTGCCAGGAGTAAATGTAAATGGGGAGCCTTTAATTGAGCTATGTGTAGAAAGAGATTTGGTAATAATACATATTTTATGAAAAAGAGGATAAATAAATATACAAGGTATGATGTAGCACATAATGAAAGTAGTTTGTTAGATTATGTATTGGTGGATAAAAGGTTGATGGGTAGGCTCCAGGATGTACATGTTTATAGAGGGGCAACTGATATATCGGATCATTATTTAGTTGTAGCTACAGTTAGAGTAAGAGGTAGATGGGAAAAGAGGAAGGTGGCAACAACAAGTAAGAGGGAGGTGAAAGTGTATAAACTAAGGGAGGAGGAAGTTCGGGGGAGATATAAGCGACTGTTGGCAGAAATGTGGGCTAGTGCAAAGATGAGTAGTGGGGGGTTGAAGAGGGTTGGAATAGTTTTAAAAATGCAGTATTAGAATGTGGGGCAGAAGTTTGCCTATCTCTAGGAGGGTGGGGGCAGGTGGAAAGAGGAGTGATTGGTGGAATGATGAAGTAAAGGGTGTGATAAGAGAGAAAAAGTTAGCTTATGAGAGGTTTTTACAAAGCAGAAGTGTTATAAGAAAAGCAGAGTATATGGAGAGTAAAAGAAAGGTGAAGAGAGTGGTGAGAGAGTGCAAAAGGAGAGCAGATGATAGAGTGGGAGAGGCACTCACAAGAAATTTTAATAAAAATAAGAAAAATTTTTGGAGTTAAACAAGTTAGGAAAGCCTAGGGAAAGTATGGATCTGTCAGTTAACCCTTTGACTGTCGCAACCCCAAATCCTGAGGTGTCTCCTGGTGTCGCAAAATTTAAAAAAAAAAAAAATTATTTTTTCTTATGAAATGATAGAGAATCTTTTCCCGATTGTCAAGACACCAAAAAAACGAAATTTGATGGAAAACTGACGGAATTACGCTCTCGCGAAGTTAGCGACTTCGGCGATATTTAAAAATCGGCAATTTCGCCCACTTTGAGCCCTATTTTCGGCTAATTCCGTTATTCCAGTCAACCAAACTCATAACTATTTCTTCAGAACTCTATTTTTTCTATCTATTGAGTACAAGAAACTGCCCATTTACCGATTTCAACTACCCAATAACATGGTCAGAAATTTGCAATTTGGCCAATTTCATGAAAATTAAAAAATACGACAATTTCAAAATAAGGTCCAGAATGAACAATGCAGACATTCCTGGCTCTAAAATAACATTTTCTTTGTTCATCAGTCATGTCTCCAGGTCCCTGTGATATTACTCTTGCTTTTTATTTTGAAATTTTATTCAAACAAAAAATAGAAGATTTACTGTTATGCAGACTACTGCAATACTGTAATATTTGTAAAAATTACATCAACCCATTCATGACTGAGTATTAGAATGGCTATTTGGACATTTATTGGACAATGACATCATTTGTTTACTTTTGAACATCGGCAAAAATCAAACATTTCCTGTACTTTGTGCTCCATTTCCAGGTTCTTTTTATAGTAAAATTAATCAAAATCACTTCCATTTCTATAATATAGTTTCCATTCTATCAAATGAGACCAAGAAAACGAGAATACAACCACAAATACTATACGAAAATAGACCACAAAGTCGGCATTTTAATTAAAAAAAACGGTCGGAGTTTTTTTTTTCTCATTATGCACTGCGTGCTCCAGGATTTTTTTTATGTGGTGCACACTGACCACACAGACCCATTCTCTCACATGTGGGCCTACTAGCTTTCTCCTGCCTGATTTGAAGCCGCTAGAATTTATGAGTATATATACGTCAAACACTGTACCTCGCAAACGTATATATACGGCCGCGACAGTCAAAGGGTTAAAAACAGAGTAGGGGAGTTAGTAGATGGGGAGAGGGAGGTATTAGGTAGATGGCGAGAATATTAATAAAGTATTAATAAAGGGGATATTAATAAGGTCTTGAGGATGTCTCTCCAAGAGAGAACCCGCAGTAATGGATTTAAATTAGATAAGTCTAGATTTAGAAAGGACATAGGAAAGTATTGGTTTGGAAATAGGGTAGTTGATGAGTGGAACAGTCTACCTAGTTGGGTTATTGAGGCTGGGACTTTGGGTAGTTTCAAATCTAGGTTGGATAAGTACATGAGTGGGAGGGGTTGGATTTGAGTGGGACTTTCACATCAGAGCTTATTTCTTGGGTGGCATTGAAAATTGGGTTGGGCAAATGTTTTGTTAGTGGGATGAATTGTAAAGGACCTGCCCAGTATGGGCCAGCAGGCCTCCTGCAGTGTTCCTCCTTTCTTATGTTCTTATGTAATATTTTGAGGAACTTTTAAATGTTGAGGAAGAAAGGGAGGTGGTAATTTCATGCACTGGTCAGGGAGGTATACCATCTTTTAGGAGTGAAGAAGAGCAGAATGTAAGTGTGGGGGAGGTACGCGAAGCATTACGTAGAATGAAAGGGGGTAAAGCAGCTGGAACTGATGGGATCATGACAGAAATGTTAAAAGCAGGGGGGGATATAGTGTTGGAGTGGTTGGTACTTTTGTTTAATAAATGTATGAAAGAGGGGAAGGTACCTAGGGATTGGCGGAGAGCATGTATAGTCCCTTCATATAAAGGGAAAGGGGACAAAAGAGATTGTAAAAATTATAGAGGAATAAGTTTATTGAGTATACCAGGAAAAGTGTACAGTAGGGTTATAATTGAAAGAATTAGAGGTAAGACAGAATGTAGGATTGCAGATGAGCAAGGAGGTTTCAGAGTGGGTAAGGGATGTGTAGATCTAAGTGTTTACATTGAAGCATATATGTGAACAGTATTTAGATAAAGGTAGGGAGTTTTTATTGCATTTATGGATTTAGAAAAGGCATATGATAGAGTGGATAGGGGAGCAACGTGGCAGATGTTGCAAGTATATGGAATAGGTGGTAAGTTACTAAATGCTGTAAAGAGTTTTTATGAGGATAGTGAGGCTCAGGTTAGGGTGTGTAGAAGAGAGGGAGACTACTTCCCGGTAAAAGTAGGTCTTAGACAGGGATGTGTAATGTCACCATGGTTGTTTAATATATTTATAGATGGGGTTGTAAAGGAAGTAAATGCTAGGGTGTTCGGGAGAGGGGTGGAATTAAATTATGGGGAATCAAATTCAAAATGGGAATTAACACAGTTACTTTTTGCTGATGATACTGTGCTTATGGGAGATTCTAAAGAAAAATTGCAAAAGTTAGTGGATGAGTTTGGGAATGTGTGTAAAGGTAGAAAGTTGAAAGTGAACATAGAAAAGAGTAAGGTGATGAGGGTATCAAATGATTTAGATAAAGAAAAACTGGATATCAAATTGGGGAGGAGGAGTACGGAAGAAGTGAATGTTTTCAGATACTTGGGAGTTGACGTGTCGGCGGATGGATTTATGAAGGATGAGGTTAATCATAGAATTGATGAGGGAAAAAAGGCGAGTGGTGCATCGAGGTATATGTGGAGTCAAAAAACGTTATCTATGGAGGCAAAGAAGGGAATGTATGAAAGTATAGTAGTACCAACACTCTTATATGGGTGTGAAGCTTGGGTGGTAAATGCAGCAGCGAGGAGACAGTTGGAGGCAGTGGAGATGTCCTGTCTAAGGGCAATGTGTGGTGTAAATATTATGCAGAAAATTCGGAGTGTGGAAATTAGGAAAAGGTGTGGAGTTAATAAAAGTATTAGTCAGAGGGGAGAAGAGGGGTTGTTGAGGTGGTTTGGTCATTTAGAGAGAATGGATCAAAGTAGAATAACATGGAATGCATATAAATCTATATGGGAAGGAAGGCGAGGTAGGGGTCGTCCTCGAAAGGGTTGGAGAGAGGGGGTAAAGGAGGTTTTGTGGGCAAGAGGCTTGGACTTCCAGCAAGTGTGCGTGAGCGTGTTAGATAGGAGTGAATGGAGACGAATGGTACTTGGGACCTGACGATCTGTTGGAGTGTGAGCAGGGTAATATTTAGTGAAGGGATTCAGGGAAACAGGTTATTTTCATATAGTCGGACTTGAGTCCTGGAAATGGGAAGTACAATGCCTGCACTTTAAAGGAGGGGTTTGGGATATTGGCAGTTTGGAGGGATATGTTGTGTATCTTTATACGTATATGCTTCTAAGCTGTTGTATTCTGAGCACCTCTGCAAAAACAGTGATTATGTGTGAGTGTGGTGAAAGTATTGAAAGATGATGAAAGCATTTTCTTTTTGGGGATTTTCTTTCTTTTTTGGGTCACCCTGCCTCGGTGGGAGACGGCTGACTTGTTGAAAAAAAAAAAAAAATTATTAAATGACTTCTCTTCCCATTATCATAATGGAAAGAATATCTAATTTAAATGTCATTTTTATATAGTACCAACCGAGCAAAAAAAAATAAAAAACTTTAGTTATCACTGATAAAAGGGTAACTTGGCAAGGACACATCAAAGCTGCTACAGGTAATATGTACCTGTTCTCGTCTTCTCAAAGCTCGCTCATCACGATGCAAGGCCCATTCTTCAGTAAAACCAGAATCCCCATCTACAGTCTCTACAGCCACATGTCCATTTTCTACCATTCTCCTTCTTGTGGTGTCTCCATCCCGCTGCACACCAGCTTGTCCCTCAACTGGTGCATCTCCAACAGTGGCTGTGTCATCCTGAACAGGTTGTCTGCCACGAGATCTTGATGAAGCTAGGTTGCCATCAGGTTCTGCCATGCCTAATGTGCTGTACATTATATTAGCTGAAAAGAACGACAAAACATATCACAAGCCAGAAATTCAATTACTCAAGTACTCTAATTAGACTAAATGCCTCTTGTAGGTCTTGCATTTATAACAATCACTCTTAGGGAACCTGAAATCTTTCAAAAGTATTATAAAAAAAAAACTTTACAGATGGTAACAGTTCTTAAGGATTAGCTCAGAAATTATATGAAAATGAACATTGAAAATACCATAAAAAGTATATAGATAACACATTTAAAAGGGTGAGGGAAATGATGTAATAGAATATGCACAAGCCAAGAAGACTGCAAAATTAACAGATGTACAGATCAGATACTGTCCATGATAATGATGGAAAAAGGATATGATCATGTGAATTTGGATGGTTATTTGAGGTCCTGAGAATTTATGGTATAGAAATAATCTTGGAAATACAATAAAAATTGTCTATAATAAAAATAAAAAAAATATGCAAAGAAAAATTGGAGGAAGTGAGGTTTCGAAACAATGAAGTCAGACATAGGTATCAAGAGATCAGGCAGACAAGTTCCTTAACACAACACTAAAAAACTTCCCAATTCAGCAGGCAGAAACCAAAAAAAGAAAACAAGTAGTAAAGGGAAAAAATTGTCTTTAAATACAGCCACAAATTACAGCTATTTTGACTAATGAAATGAAAACTTAAACTGAAAGAAATAGCAAGGAAGACGACAAATCAATAGGATAAAGCACAAAGAAGGTTTCAGAATAAAATAGCAAGTGGCAGCTTATAGAAAAAAATACTGTAAATATAAGAAATGAAAAAAACTGGGCTCTTAAAACTAACACTCACCAGTGTCAGGCAAATGGAAGATTTACTGACAAGAGCCAATGACCTAAGGAAACATGAAGACGGCAAATCCATAACCATTAGGCAAGACCTATTGAAAGAAGATATAATCAAAATCAAGGAAAGAATAGAAAGGACCAAAATTCTAAAAGCAGAAATAAGAGATAGCAATTTTTGCTACATGGTATAAAACCACTAATCCACCAATCAAATGAGTTTTCAAGAAACTGAACAAGGACTGGAAAGAAATTAGTCAAAATCAAGTGAAAACAGCCATAAAACACTGAGAAATAACTACAATGATCTTATACAGTATATAAACAGACAGGATACTTTCAATATGATACTGTAGCCCTTAAAAACCAAACTGAAGGACTATACACAGACTAAACAAGATAGCTCAAAAAGGTTAGAGGGAGGGGGTAAAGGAGGTTTTGTGGGCAAGGGGCTTGGACTTCCAGCAAGCATGCATGAGTGTTAGATAGGAGTGAATGGAGACGAATGGTATTTGGGACCTGACGAGCTGTTGGAGTGTGAGCAGGGTAATATTTAGTGAAGGGATTCAGGGAAACCAGTTATTTTTATATAGCCAGACTTGACTCCTGGAAATGGGAAGTACAATGTCTGCACTTGAACCCTTTGAGGGTCCGTCCCGTAGATCTATGGCTTTACGTTCAGGATCCAAACCGTAGATCTACGTCATGAGCTCAGCTCACTCTGATAAACTGTGAGTAGTACATTTGGGCCTAGATATGAGAGAATACATCTATGTGGTATGTGTGCACCACATAAAACAGTTCCTGCAGCACGCTGTGTATAATGAGAGAAAAAAACTGAAATCATGATTTTTCGATTAAAACAGCGACTTTGCAGTGTTTTTTCGTATGTTTTTTATAGTTCTATTTGCGATTTCTTGGTCTCATTTGATAGAATGGAAGACATATTACAGAAATAGAGATAATTTTGATTGGTTTTACCACTGGAAATGGCTTGAAACTGAGCTCAAAGTAGCAGAAATGTTAAATTTTTGCCGATATTCAAGAGTAAACAAACGACCTCACACGTCTAATACACGCCAGCTGGTGGGTCTAATATGCATTCACAAATATGGTGATGATATTTATACAATTATTACAGTATTGCATAACAGTAAATCTTCTATTTTTTGGTGTGAATAAAAATTCATTATGTGAATAAAAAATTAAAATGGAATTTATTTGTAAAGCCTCAAAATGTAACTAATGAACAGAGGAAATGTTAATTTAGTTCCAGGAATACCTACATTGTTTATTCTGGACCCTATTTTGAAATTGGAATATTTTGAACTTTGTGTTAAATTGGCCAAATTAACAATTTCCGATCACTTTAATTTGTAGTTGAAACAGTTGACTTGGCGATTTCTTGTGCTCAATCGATAGAATAGAAGTAATACTAGTGAAATAGCTAAGAATTTGGTTGACCGGAATAATGCAATTGGCCTAAAATGGGAGTCAAAGTCGGCAAAATCGCCGATTCGTAAATATCGCTGACACATCAAAATTCGCGAGAGCATAATTTCGTCAATTTTACATCAAATTTCGTACTTTTTGTTTTATTACCTTCACAACAAGATTCTCTACCATTTCATAAGAAAAAAGAAAAAATTTTTGTTTTGAAAATTCTTGGACACTGGGGCACCACTTCAGATTTGGGCCTTGGACCCTGAAGGGGTTAAAGGAGGGGTTTGGGATATTGGCAGTTTTGGAGGGATACGTTGTGTATCTTTATACGTATATGCTTCTAAACTGTTGTATTCTGAGCACCTCTACAAAAACAGTGATTATGTGTGAATGAGGTGAAAGTGTTGAATGATGATGGAAGTATTTTCTTTTCTAGGGATTTTCTTTCTTTTTGGGTCACCCTGCCTCGGTGGGAGATGGCCGACTTGTTAAAATAAATAAATTAATAAATAAATAAATAAATAAATAAATAAATAAATAAATAAATACACCTACCATCCGACGTACGACCTGCTCGACTTACGACCACTCGATTTACGACCGTGTTTTTTATGCCAAATTTCTGGGAAATAAACAACTATCTGTGTTGTACACAGTGTTTATCCTACACCTTACAGTACAAAATACAGTACTAACAACATAAAAAGTATAGTAAAACATGAAATACCAAAATAAAACAATAAAATAAAGTCATTACAAAAATGTTTTGTTGATATTCAGTAGTAAAGTTCGACTTATGATCATTTCGACTTACGACCGGTTTCTCGGAACCGAACTCTGTCGTAAGTCAGATGGTAGGTGTACGTATGTATGTGTATTATATACATTATACATACAGTGGACCCCCGCATAACGATGGCATCACATAGCGATTTTTCCGCATAACGATTACTTTTATCGCAAAATTTTTGCCGCGCATACCGATTAAAAACCTGCTTACCGATTTTCGTCCGAGACGTGTCCAATGTGCCCTCAGCCAGCCTCACATGTGCCGCCCCGTCCCATTGTTTACCAGCCAGCCTCCGCGGTAACATCCAAGCATACACTCGGAATATTTCGTATTATTACAGTATTTTCGGTGCTGTTTCTGGAAAATAAGTGACCATGGGCCCCAAGAAAGCTTCTAGTGCCAACCCTACACCTCAAAGGGTAAGAATTACTATAGAGATGAAGAAAGAGATAATTGATAAGTATGAAAGTGGAGTGCGTATAGCCGACCTAGTCAAGCTGTACAAGAAACCCCAATCAACCATCGCTACTATTGTGGGCACCAGAAAGACAATCAAGGAAGCTGTTCTTGCCAAAGGTTCAACTGTGTTTTCGAAACAAAGATCGCAAGTGATGGAAGATGTTGAGAGACTCTTATTGGTGTGGATAAATGAAAAACAGATAGCAGGAGATAGCATCTCTCAAGCGATCATATGTGAAAAGGCTAGGAAGTTGCATGAGGATTTAATTAAAAAAATGCCTGCAACTAGTGATGATGTGAGTGAATTTAAGGCCAGCAAAGGTTGGTTTGAGAGATTCAAGAAGCGTAGTGGCATCCATAGTGTGATAAGGCATGGTGAGGCTGCCAGTTCGGACCACAAAGCGGCTGAAAAATATGTGCAGGAATTCAAGGAGTACATAGAAACTGAAGGACTGAAACCTGAACAAGTGTTTAATTGTGATGAAACAGGCCTGTTCTGGAAGAAAATGCCAAGCAGGACCTACATTACTCAGGAGGAAAAGGCACTCCCAGGACATAAGCCTATGAAAGACAGGCTTACTTTGTTGATGTGTGCCAATGCTACTGGTGATTGCAAAGTGAAGCCTTTATTAGTGTATCACTCTGAAACTCCCAGAGCGTTCAGGCAAAAGAATGTCCTCAAGGATAATTTGTGTGTGCTGTGGAGGGCAAACAGTAAGGCATGGGTCACTAGGGAATTTTTCTATAACTGGTTACACCATGCATTTGCCCCCAATGTGAAAAATTACCTAACTGAAAAGAAATTAGAACTTAAGTGCCTCCTGGTGTTAGACAATGCCCCTGGTCATCCTACAGACGTGGCAGAGCGACTTTATGGGGACATGAGCTTCATTAAGGTGAAGTTTTTGCCTCCTAATACCACTCCTCTCCTGCAGCCCATGGACCAGCAGGTTATTTCCAACTTCAAGAAACTGTACACAAAAGCTCTGTTTGAAAGGTGCTTTGTAATGACCTCAGAAACTCAACTGACTCTAAGAGAGTTTTGGAGAGATCACTTTAATATCCTCAATTGTGTAAACCTTATAGGTAAGGCTTGGGAGGAAGTGACTAAGAGGACCTTGAACTCTGCTTGGAAGAAACTGTGGCCAGAATGTGTAGACAAAAGGGATTTTGAAGGGTTTGAGGCTAACCCTGAGAATCCTGTGCCAGTTGAGGAATCCATTGTGGCATTGGGAAAGTCCTTGGGGTTGGAGGTTAGTGGGGAGGATGTGGAAGAGTTGGTGGAGGAGGACAATGAAGAACTAACCACTGATGAGCTGATAGATCAACTTCAAGAGCAAGAGGCCAGACCTGAGGAAACTGGTTCAGAGGAGGGGAGAGAGAAAGTTGCCTACTACAAAGATAAAGGAAATCTGTGCTAAGTGGCTTGAAGTGCAAACCTTCATGGATGAAAATCACCCTCACACAGCTATTGCAAGCCGTGCTGGTGATTATTACACTGACAATGTTGTGAAACACTTTAGGCAAGTCATAAAGGAACGAGAGGTACAGGCCACTATGGACAGATATCTTGTGCAAAAGAAGTCCAGTGACTCTGAAGCTGGCCCTAGTGGCATTAAAAGAAGAAGGGAAGTAACCCCAGAAAAGGACTTACTACCTCAAGTCCTAATGGAAGGGGATTCCCCTTCTAAACACTAACACACTCTCTCCCCTCCTCCCATCCCATCAATCATCACCAGATCTTCAATAAAAGTAAGTGTCATTTAATTGTGCATGCCTTTTTCAGTTTGTGTGTATTAAAATTAACATTTCATGTGGTAAAAAAAAATTTTTTTCATACTTTTGGGCGTCTTGCACGGATTAATTTTATTTCCATTATTTCTTATGGGGAAAATTCATTCGCATAACGATTATTTCGCATAACGATGAGCCCTCTTGCACGGATTAAAATCGTTAACCGGGGGTCCACTGTATATATATATATTTTTTTTTTTCAACAAATCGGCCGCCTCCCACCGAGGCAGGGTGACCCAAAAAAGAAAGAAAATCCCCAAAAAGAAAATACTTTCATCATCATTCACACACTATCACTGCTTTTGCAGAGGTGCTCAGAATACAACAGCTTAGAAGCATATACATGTACGTATAAAGATACACAACATATCCCTCCAAACTGCCAATATCCCAAACCCCTCCTTTAAAGTGCAGGCATTGTACTTCCCATTTTCAGGACTCAAGTCCGACTATATGAAAATAACCGGTTTCCCTGAATCCCTTCACTAAATATTACCCTGCTCACACTCCAACAGATCGTCAGGTCCCAAGTATCATTCGCCTCCATTCACTCCTATCTAACATGCTCATGCACGCTTGCTGGAAGTCCAAGCCCCTAGCCCACAAAACCTCCTTTACCCCCTCTTTCCAACCCTTTCGAGGACGACCCCTACCCCTCCTTCCTTCCCCTATAGATTTATATGTTTTCCATGTCATTCTACTTTGATCCATTCTCTCTAAATGACCAAACCACCTCAACAACCCCTCTTCTGCCCTCTGACTAATGCTTTTATTAACTCCACACCTTCTCCTAATTTCCACTCTCCGAATTTTCTGCATAATATTTACACCACACATTGCCCTTAGACAGGACATCTCCACTGCCTCCAACCGTCTCCTCGCTGCTGCATTTACCACCCAAGCTTCACATCCATATAAGAGTGTTGGTACTACTATACTTTCATACATTCCCTTCTTTGCCTCCATAGATAACGTTTTTTGATTCCACATATACCTCAACGCACCACTCACCTTTTTTCCCTCATCAATTCTATGATTAATCTCATCCTTCATAAATCCATCCGCCGACACGTCAACTCCCAAGTATCTGAAAACATTCACTTCTTCCATACTCCTCCTCCCCAATTTGATATCCAATTTTTCTTTATCTAAATCATTTGATACCCTCATCACCTTACTCTTTTCTATGTTCACTTTCAACTTTCTACCTTTACACACATTCTCAAACTCATCCACTAACCTTTGCAATTTTTCTTTAGCATCTCCCATAAGCACAGAATCATCAGCAAAACGTAACTGTGCCAATTCCCATTTTGAATTTGATTCCCCATAATTTAATCCCACCCCTCTCCCAAGTCTAAGGGAGGGATCCCAATCATATGTAGCATCTTGCCTAGAAGGGGAGTAGGAAATGAATGGTTGTCTAGGGCAATTGGTGTAAATTGCTGGCTAGACAGATACTGCAAGGAACTTGCAATCCCATTCATTGACAACTGGAACAACTTTTATGGCAAACATGATATGTATGCAAGGGATGGGGTTCATCTCTCTGGGGCAGGGGTGGTAGCACTTGCAGACTCGATTGAGAAGGCCATTGGTGAAATGCCTATGATTTTAAACTGATGGAAGATAGAGGTATGGGTGTGTGTGGGAAACAAGCAGGTTGCAACACTAGGGTTGGAAACAGTAAATGTATAAAATTCATTCAGCATGAAGTTATAAATAAAGACAATAGAACAGGTCAGCAAACAAAGGGGGACAGCAGAGGGCAGCAAGGGACTAGCTCCCTTAAGGTTTACTATACTAATAGCAGGAGTGTTAGAAATAAGATAGATGAGCTAAGATTAATTGCAAGTGCAGGAAACATAGATATTATTGCTATAACAGAGACCTGGCTCAATCTGAAAGATAGAGAGATGCCCTCTGAATGTCACATACAAGGCTATAAATTATTCCACACTGACAGGGTCAACAGGAAAGGTGGTGGAGTAGCGATGTATGTCAGAGACAATTTAAATTGTTGTGTTAGACAAGATATTAAATTAGAAGCGTCAGCCACTGAATCTGTTTGGTTACAGCTTCTCGAGGGCCGAGAAAAACTAATTTTGGGTGTGATTTACAGGGCCCCAAATCTTGATAGGGAGTGCAGTAAACTTCTATGGGACGAAATTCGTAAGGCATCTACATACGAAAATGTTGTGCTAATGGGAGATTTCAACTATAGACAGATTGACTGGAGCAATTTGACAGGAAATTTAGAGTCGGGTGACTTTCTTGATACGATCCAGGATTGTTTTTTAAAACAGTTTGTGACAGAGCCAACTAGGGGAAATAACCTCCTTGACTTGGTTCTTGCCAGTAGGGAAACACTAATTAATAATCTTGAGGTTAATGATGAGCTTGGGGAGAGTGATCACAAATCACTCAGTTTTAACATATCATGGAATTCCCCTAATAATGGCAATCAAGTCTCCGTCCCTGACTTTCGCTTGGCTGATTTCATAGGACTGAAAAATTACTTAGGTGGGCTGAACTGGAATGACCTGACTAGGGGTCAGGTAGGTGGTGATGGTTGCCGATATGATGCTTTCCAGGGCATAGTTCTAGCTGCTCAGTCAAATTATGTTCCAAATAGGGAAATCAGATCAAACAAAAATGATCCTAAATGGATGAACAATAGATTAAAATATCTGATTGGTCAAAAGAGAGGCATATATAGGCAAATCAAAAGAGGAGAGGGGCAATTAAGAAATCGATATATTCAGTTAAAGAGAGAAATAAAAAAGGGAATTAGAAAAGCAAAAAGAGATTATGAGGTTAAAGTTGCAAGAGAATCGAAGACTAACCCAAAAGGATTCTTTCAGGTATACAGAAGTAAGATCAGGGACAAGATAGGCCCACTCAAAAGTTCCTCGGGTCAGCTCACTGACAGTGATAAGGAAATGTGTAGAATTTTTAACACATACTTCCTCTCAGTTTTTACACAGGAGGATACCAGCGATATTCCAGTAATGATAAATTATGTAGAACAGGACGATAATAAACTGTGCACTATTAGGGTCACAAGTGACATGGTCCTTAGGCAAATAGATAAATTAAAACCTAACAAATCCCCAGGCCCTGATGAACTGTATGCAAGGGTTCTAAAGGAATGTAAAGAGGAGCTTAGCACACCTTTGGCTAATCTTTTCAACATATCACTACAAACTGGCATGGTGCCAGATAAGTGGAAAATGGCAAATGTGATACCTATTTTCAAAACAGGTGACAGGTCCTTAGCTTCGAACTATAGACCAATAAGCCTAACCTCCATAGTGGGAAAATTTATGGAATCAATAATTGCCGAGGCAGTTCGTAGCCACCTTGAAAAGCATAAATTAATCAACGAATCTCAGCATGGTTTTACAAAGGGGCGTTCCTGCCTTACGAATTTATTAACTTTTTTCACTAAGGTATTTGAGGAGGTAGATCATGGTAATGAATATGATATTGTGTATATGGACTTCAGTAAGGCTTTTGACAGGGTCCCACATCAGAGACTATTGAGGAAAATTAAAGCACATGGAATAGGAGGAGAAATTTTTTCCTGGATAGAGGCATGGTTGACAAATAGGCAGCAGAGAGTTTGCATAAATGGGGAGAAATCAGAGTGGGGAAGCGTCACGAGCGGTGTTCCACAGGGGTCAGTGTTGGGCCCCCTGCTGTTCACAATCTACATAAACGACATAGATGAGGGCATAAAGAGCGACATCGGCAAGTTTGCCGATGACACCAAAATAGGCCGTCGAATTCATTCTGACGAGGACATTCGAGCACTCCAGGAAGATTTGAATAGACTGATGCAGTGGTCGGAGAAGTGGCAGATGCAGTTTAATATAGACAAATGCAAAGTTCTAAATGTTGGACAGGACAATAACCATGCCACATATAAACTAAATAATGTAGATCTTAATATTACGGATTGCGAAAAAGATTTAGGAGTTCTGGTTAGCAGTAATCTGAAACCAAGACAACAGTGCATAAGTGTTCGCAATAAAGCTAATAGAATCCTTGGCTTCATATCAAGAAGCATAAATAATAGGAGTCCTCAGGTTGTTCTTCAACTCTATACATCCTTGGTTAGGCCTCATTTAGATTATGCTGCACAGTTTTGGTCACCGTATTACAGAATGGATATAAATTCTCTGGAAAATGTACAAAGGAGGATGACAAAGATGATCCCATGTATCAGAAACCTTCCCTATGAGGATAGACTAAGGGCCCTGAAACTGCACTCTCTAGAAAGACGTAGAATTAGGGGGGATATGATTGAGGTTTATAAGTGGAAGACAGGAATAAATAAAGGGGATGTAAATAGTGCGCTGAAAATATCTAGCCTAGACAGGACTCGCAGCAATGGTTTTAAGTTGGAAAAATTCAGATTCAGGAGGGATATAGGAAAGTACTGGTTTGGTAATAGAGTTGTGGATGAGTGGAACAAACTCCCAAGTACCGTTATAGAGGCCAGAACGTTGTGTAGCTTTAAAAATAGGTTGGATAAATACATGAGTAGATGTGGGTGGGTGTGAGTTAGACCTGATAGCTTGTGCTAACAGGTCGGTTGCCGTGTTCCTCCCTTAAGTCAATGTGACCTGACCTGACTAGGTTGGGTGCATTGGCTTAGGCCGGTAGGGACTTGGACCTGCCTCGCATGGGCCAGTAGGCCTTCTGCAGTGTTCCTTCGTTCTTATGTTCTTATGTTCTTATGTTCAAACACCCTAGCATTTACTTCTTTTACAACCCCATCTATAAATATATTAAACAACCATGGTGACATTACACATCCCTGTCTAAGACCTACTTTTACCGGGAAGTATTCTCCCTCTCTTCTACACACCCTAACCTGAGCCTCACTATCCTCATAAAAGCTCTTTACAGCATTTAGTAACTTACCACCTATTCCATATACTTGCAACATCTGCCACATTGCTCTTCTCTCCACTCTCTCATATGCCTTTTCTAAATCCATAAATGCAATAAAAACTTCCCTACCTTTATCTAAATACTGTTCACATATATGCTTCAATGTAAACACTTGATCTACACATCCCCTACCCACTCTGAAACCTCCTTGCTCATCCACAATCCTACATTCTGTCTTACCTCTAATTCTTTCAATTATAACCCTACCATGTACTTTTCCTGGTATACTCAGTAAACTTATTCCTCTATAATTTTTACAATCTCTTTTGTCCCCTTTCCCTTTATATAAAGGGACTATACATGCTCTCCGCCAATCACTAGGTACCTTCCCCTCTTTCATACATTTATTAAACAAAAGTATCAACCACTCCTACACTATATCGCCCCCTGCTTTCAATATTTCTGTCCTGATCCCGTCAGTTCCAGTTGCTTTACCCCCTTTCATTCTGCGTAATGCCTCATGCACCTCCCCACACTCACATCCTGCTCTTCTTCACACCTAAAAGATGGTATACCTCCCTGGCCAGTGCATGAAATTACCGCCTCCCTTTCTTCGTTGACATTTAAAAGTTCCTCAAAATATTTCTGCCATCTACCCAGTACCTTCATCTCCCCATCTAACTCCACTACTCTGTTTTTAACTGACAAATCCATTCATTCCCAAGGCTTTCTTAACTTGTTTATCTCACTCCAAAATTTTTTCTTATTTTCATCAAAATTTCTTGACAGTGCCTCTCCCACTCTATCATCTGCTCTCCTTTTACACTCTCTCACCACTAACTACACCTTTCTTTTACTCTCCATATACTCTGCTCTTCTTATAACACTTCTGCTTTGTAAAAACCCCCTCATAAGCTACCTTTTTCTGTTTTATCACACCCTTTACTTCATTATTCCACCAATCACTCCTCTTTCCTCCTGCACCCACCCTCCTATAGCCACAAACTTCTGCCCCGCATTCTAATACTGCATTTTTAAAACTATTCCAACCCTCTTCAACACCCCCCACTACTCATACTTGCACTAGCCCACCTTTCTGCCAATAGTTGCTTATATCTCACCCGAACTTCCTCCTCTCTTAGTTTATACACTTTCACCTCTTACTTCTTGTTGCCATTTTCCTTTTGTCCCATCTACCTCTTACTCTAACTGCAGCTACAACTAAATAATGATCCAATATATCAGTTGCCCCTCTATAAACATGTACATCCTGAAGCCTACCCATCAACCTTTTATCCACCAATATATAATCTAAAACTACTTTCATTACATGCTATATCATACCTTGTATATTTATTTTTCCTCTTTTTCATAAAATATGCATTACTTATTATCAAGCCTCTTTCTACACATAGCTCAATTAAAGGCTCCCCATTTTCATTTACCCTGGCCCCCCAAATTTACCTACTACTCCCTCCACAACATTTTTACCCACTTTAGCATTGAAATCCCCAACCACAAGTACTCTCACACTTGGTTCAAAACTCCCCACACACTCAACAATTCCCTCTCTCTCTCTCTCTCTCTCCTCTACACTTCACTTCTCTCTTCTCCAGGTGCATATACACTTACTATAACCCACTTTTCACATCCAACCTTTATTTTACTCCACATAATCCTTTAATTAATACATTTATACTCCCTCTTTTCCTGCCATAGCTTATCCTTCAACATTACTGCTACTCCTTCTTTAGCTCTATTTGAAACCCCTGACCTAATCCCATTTACTTTTCTCCACTGGAGCTCTCCCACCCCCATTCAGCTTTGTTTCACTTAAAGCCAGGACATCCAGCTTCTTCTCATTCATAGCATCCACAATCATCTCTTTCTTATCATTCGCACAACATCCACACACATTCAGACATCCCACTTTGACAATTTATATTCAGTATATGCTTTGCTTTTCTCTACTGTTTTTCTTAAGTTCTTCCTGTAATATTTCCTTTCCAATTTAAAACTGGGTGGCAGAGCAATGACTGCGGGTAATAAAAATGCATTAACAGATAGACATACTCAGTATGAAGGAAAAAGCTGGAAAAAAGGATGGAGGAACAGAAACGTTATTAAAACTAAAGTATATAAATATGCAAACTATCACAATCTGTAGTAGAAATGCTAAAAAAGTTTTAACTAGTATATTAAATTTACCATGAAAATAAACCAATGTAATAGGAAAATATGACTAAGTTAACAAACTGCATGGATAATGAGGCTAGAAGGCAAGACAAATGGTTAACCCTTTCAGGGTCCAGACCCCCAATCTGAAACTTGGTAGAGAATGTTTTTCTGAAGGTCATAAAACAAAATGTACAAAATTTGATGGAAAATTGACAAAATTACGCTCTCGCGAATTTTGCTGCATAAGCGATATTTACGTATCGACAACTTTGCCCACTTTGACACCCATTTTAGGTTAATTACATTATTCCAGTTGACCAAATTCTTAGCTATTTCACTAGTATTACTTCTATTTTATCGAATGAGCACAAGAAATCACCCAGTCAACTGTTTCAACCACCCAGTAAAATGATCAGAAATTGGTAATTTGGCCAATTTCACACAAAATTCAAAATATTCTAATTTCAAAATAGGGTCCAGAATAAACAATGCAGGCATTTCTGGCACTAAAATAACATTTCCTCTGATTATCAGTTACGTTTCCAGGCTTTACAAATGAATTTCATTTTTATTTTTTATTCACACCAAAAAATAGAAGATTTACTGTTATGCAATATTGTAATAATTGTATAAATAATATCAGTGCATTTGTGAACGCACATCAGACCCACCAGCTGACATGTATTGGACATGTGACATCATTTGTTTACATCGCTACTTTGAGCTCAGTTTCAAGCCATTTTCAGTACTAAAACCAATCAAAATCATCTCTATTTCTGTAATATATCTTCCATTCTATCAAATGAGACCAAGAAACTGCGAATACAACTGTAAAAAACATACGAAAAAACACCACAAAGTCGGTTTTAATGGAAAAATACAGTACCATTTTTTTTTTCCTCATTATGCACTACGTGCTGCAAGATTTGTTTTATGTGGTGCACACTTACCACAGATGTATTCTCTCACATCTAGGCCCAAAGTTACCACTCACAGCTTATCTGAGTGAGCTGAGCTAATGGCGTAGAACTATGGCTTGGATCCTGGCTTCAAAGCCGTAGAACTATGGGACGGATCCTCAAAGGGTTAAATAAAATTACTTTATGTGATGACATTTTCTAAGCATTAGCATGCCAAAAAAGCAATCTTAAGAAGATAACAGTATGCACTAGGTCTTGTCTTTACTAAAAAAAAAAAAATCCTTATAAATTACTAAACCCTATTTGGTAAAAGTGGTTATATGTCACTTCAAGTGATGACATATTGCGTTATTAATGTATTACTATTTGAAATCATTTCCAATGTTAACAAATCATGGGAAATGATTGAGCTGTTTATAACTGAGAGTTTACCTGGAGAGAGTTCCGGGGGTCAACGCCCCCGCGGCCCGGTCTGGGACCAGGCCTCCTGGTGGATCAGAGCCTGATCAACCAGGCTGTTGCTGCTGGCTGCACGCAAACCAACATACGAGCCACAGCCCGGCTGGTCAGGAACCGACTTCAGGTGCTTGTCCAGTGCCAGCTTGAAGACTGCCAGGGGTCTGTTGGTAATCCCCCTTATGTATGCTGGGAGGCAGTTGAACAGTCTCGGGCCCCTGACACTTATTGTATGGTCTCTTAACGTGCTAGTGACACCCCTGCTTTTCATTGGGGGGATGTTGCATCGTCTGCCAAGTCTTTTGCTTTCGTAGTGAGTGATTTTCGTGTGCAAGTTCGGTACTAGTCCCTCTAGGATTTTCCAGGTGTATATAATCATGTATCTCTCCCGCCTGCGTTCCAGGGAATACAGGTTTAGGAACCTCAAGCGCTCCCAGTAATTGAGGTGTTTTATCTCCGTTATGCGCGCCGTGAAGGTTCTCTGTACATTTTCTAGGTCAGCAATTTCACCTGCCTTGAAAGGTGCTGTTAGTGTGCAGCAATATTCCAGCCTAGATAGAACAAGTGACCTGAAGAGTGTCATCATGGGCTTGGCCTCCCTAGTTTTGAAGGTTCTCATTATCCATCCTGTCATTTTTCTAGCAGATGCGATTGCTACAATGTTATGGTCCTTGAAGGTGAGATCCTCCGACATGATCACTCCCAGGTCTTTGACGTTGGTGTTTCGCTCTATTTTGTGGCCAGAATTTGTTTTGTACTCTGATGAAGATTTAATTTCCTCGTGTTTACCATATCTGAGTAATTGAAATTTCTCATCGTTGAACTTCATATTGTTTTCTGCAGCCCACTGAAAGATTTGGTTGATGTCCGCCTGGAGCCTTGAAGTGTCTGCAATGGAAGACACTGTCATGCAGATTCGGGTGTCATCTGCAAAGGAAGACACGGTGCTGTGGCTGACATCCTTGTCTAGTTGGGGAAAAAAAAAAAAAAAAAAAAAGACTGATCAGAAACACTTTCATGGCTCAGCCACAGAAACTTTTCAGTTTTGGGATTTCTACAGCCTTGGCGAAAACCTGGTTGCCGACTCAAGCAGTATAAGCTTCGGTGGCCCCATAAGCCAACTCTTACACCATTTTATTACCGTTGTGTATCTTTATACGTATATGCTTCTAAACTGTTGTGTTCTGAGCACCTCTGCAAAAACAGTGATTATGTGTGAGGTGAAAGTGTTGAATGATGATGAAAGTATTTTCTTTTTGGGGATTTTTTCTTTCTTTTTGGGTCACCCTGCCTCTGTGGGAGACGGCCGACTTGTTGAGAGAGAAAAAAAAAAAAATCTTTCTTAAATTCATTCACTTTTAGTGCATGTTTGACTGAGGTGTGGTGTGTTCCTATACAGGGCCACACCAACCCTCACTACACACTTACAGGTCTACAAGCAACGACTGCTACAATCTATAAAAAGCTATTTTTGACAAAATAAAAAAAAATTAATAAAAAAAAAAATCTGTTCTTCCCGTAGCATACGACAATTTTATGTAATTCAGAAACAACCTGAATGATATGCAACATTTTACTGTATATTGTAATACAAGACAGAAAAAGTGAAGCTATCATGATTGGTCAAAAAAAAAAAAAAAAAAAAAAAAAAAAAAAAAAAAAAAAAAAAAAAAAAAAAAAAAAAAAAAGCTGATCTGAAAAAACTATCAGCAAAACTAAAAGAAACAATATATTACAAGGTACAAATTTAAAGAAATTCTGCAATCAACTTTAACCAACTCATGCTCTTAAGAAATGTACTGTAGAGCTTCATGTTTTGCACCGAGTAAGGATACAAGTTTTAATGATATTGTATTGATGAATGGAGAGGATTACGGATGAGATTGCCAAGACATTTTAAAGAAAAAAAAAAGAAAAGAAAAAAGAGCACTACAGAGAAATTACCCAATGAGAGTTTCAAGATGGCCTAAGGAAACACTGCCATTACCACCCTACTCCTGAGGAGTTCCTAGGGACAAATGGAAGACAATCCAATCTGAGTGAAAGTCATCAATACTTGCTACCTGGAGCCTACCTGGATAGTGTTCCAGGGGTCAATACCCCCATGGCCCAGTCTTGTACGTTACTTTTCATATACACAGTACCAAAAGAAAGACAAACATGTTATTTGTGTATGTTTATTATTTCTTTTCATCACAAGCTAGAACAAATATTACAAGTCAAAACTACACTAATTGTAATGAGGACTTTCACCAAAAATGTTACTCAAGGAATTCTTAAATTAAAAAGGCAAATAGAGTTATTAAAAATTAAATACCATACTTGTCATGCTTTCGTATAAATACTTACAAGAATAGATAAGTGCAGGAAATATGGGTTCATTTCTTTCCTGAGCTGTTTCCACCAGTATACGTAGTGGACCCTTTGGAGATAGCACTGCAATCAAATCTGGCAAGAAGAGAATACATTAAACGTTTATAGCTTGACATTAAAAAAATTAACTAACTCATCCCAGTCTTCTTCCATAGAAAAAATAATGTACAGTTTGATAAGACATGTGTACATTGACAAATTAGAATAAATACAAAGGCATATAAATTTGTAGCATGGAAATAGATGGATGAGAAAGCAAGTAAGTGTTAGACGAGCATGACACATTCCTCAAGGAAAAATATGCTAGTCTCAATTATAGTTTTTACAAGAGAAAAGCTTGAAATAAACTTGACATTCTGAATGTGTAGATGTAACCTGTTCTCCTAAAACACATTAATTTCTTACATACGATTTTCATCAATTTTCTCCTTACACGTTATTTAGGTTAGGCTCTGTTTAGTTAGGTTAGATTGTAGTCTATAGGCAAATATATACCATAACACCAATAATTTAATAATGACTGAAGATGATAGGAATATTTGCAGTGCGAACAGAAAATGAAGACCCACAGTAGACTGTACAATAGACAAACATGTTTTCCTTTCACTGTCACATACTTTTCTGAGCAAAAACAAAAAAAAAAAAAAAATTAAATATAAAAAAGTTAACAATTTGCATAAAAACTTTTATAAAACAAGAAGTCTACAAACCAAAGAACTGTATGATGCTGTCCAGATTTTAAGCAAAACCTTTAAGACTAGATTTTAAAAAATAAAGAAAGAGCACACCAAAAGTTTTTTCAATCTTTAAAAAATGCTATTTAAGTTTTCAATTGTAGCAAATTTTGTAATAGCAAATTTTGTAATAAGACATCAACTCACCCCTAACTTATTTCCCATACTCCTTCCATGTGCATCCACACTACTTCACCTTCACACACGCGTGCACGCACACACACACACACACACACACACACTCACACACACTCACACACACTCACACACACTCACACACACTCACACACACTCACACACACTCACACACACACACACACACACACTCACACACACTCACACACACTCACACACACTCACACACACTCACACACACTCACACACACTCACACACACTCACACACACTCACACACACTCACACACACTCACACACACACACACACACTCACACACACTCACACACACTCACACACACTCACACACACTCACACACACTCACACACACACACACACACACACTCTCTCTCACACACACACACACACACACACACACACTCACACACACTCACACACACTCACACACTTCTTCAATTAATACAAGTAGAAGAAATAATAAGGGTGGAAGACACGGGCACAACTATCAAATTAACAGTTAGTACAAAACAAAACTTTTCTGTATGCATTATACTGTACAAGTCTACTTAACAAACACCCTCCCTTTTTCATTTTTTAGACCTCTTATTTCCTTCATAATTTATAATCCAAACCTGAAAAACAATTGCATCCATGTAGAACATATTTACCCCAGATGGAGATGACTGCCAAGACCATCCAGAGTGTGTACTCAGGGAGGTACTTGATAAACATCAAGGACATAAGCGAGGCAATGAATATGAGGTAGGCTTGCTGAAGGCGTAAAGGACCGTGCCAGTGGATGCTCACCATGCCCATTACACCGAAGTTCCACACACATATGGATACAGTAATCCAGTCAATTCCAATATTATAGCCACGGAGTAGTTCCCTTTAAGAAATAATACTTGCATTTTTATTTAATATACAGAAAGACCTCAATTTAAAAGAATAACAATGAGAGAGATAGAGAGAGATAGATAGAGTAATGCTATTAAATTCAAATGAGAAAACTGTACAAATGGTACAAAAGCCAATGGCACACAAATGCAAACTACCGATTGGTACAAGTGCACATCCATGTGCACTCAAGGGTATACAAATTTTGCCAGTTATTTGAGTCAAACAGAAAGTACTGGAGTCCTGGAAATGGAGTTTGGGCTATTAACTGTCGTATCTGCATGCCTCTGCAAAGACAGTGATAGTGTGAATGATGGAGAGTTTTTTTTTTTTTTTTTGGGTGGGGGGGGGGGTCACCCTGCCTTGGTGGGAGACGGCCAGCACAAAAAAAAAAAAAGTAGATTACAAAATCTTGCCAATAAATAGCTAAAGAAGTCTTATTAATGGACCTCTCAGTAACAGATTTCAACAATTTGGATAAGAAAAATTGGCCAGATAAACATTAGGAGTAACAGACAAAATGAAAAAATGCCTAATTCCAGATTTTGTCTGTATAGTGTCTGGTTGCCTTCAGAAGTATTGAACCAAATTCGACGACTCCAACATTTCTCCAATACAGACCAAAGTAGCCACCACGTCCAGGACCCATCTGTTTTTCTCGTTTCCTGAGCCAATGGTCACCCATGCTAGTTTACTGCTTGTGCACACTTGCACATACACCTGTCATTTAGTTACCAATTTTCCCTGGATTTAATGTTTCATGTGACTATTAATGTATTAAGTAAAATGCAATTAACAATGCCTTTTAAAGCTAGTGGTAGTGGTACCAAGAGAAAATGTGGTTCACGGTCTTAAGCAGAAATTTGAACTAATGACAAAGGTTGAATCTGGAATCTCATTGGAAAGACAGAGGAATATGGCATTAGAAAATGAAGTGTGTGATATCTGTACAAGCCATCTACATTTTTATTAGTAGTACTGTACAGCTCCTCTGACTCAGAATTAACTAAAGCTCCTTTGACTCAGAATTAAAGTTTTTACAAGTCATCGCAGTTTACACCATCTTTTCACCACTAAAATGCAAGTATAATTACTGCAAATTACACACAGTACCATAAAATTACTCTACAGCACAATTTTGTACTGAAGTACTACAGGTTACACTACCTGCATTCTTAGCGTTGGGTTGCCTTCTGAAGTACTGGACCAAGTTCACTTGTTCACAAGGCCACCAGATAGTTTTTTTGAAAAATTAATTTCATAATTTGGAAGTTCTGGACAATTGGCAATACAGTATACCCCCTTCCCACTATTTGTCTGTTAATCAGAGGGTCATATAGCAACTGAGAATTGCGAGGAAATTAGGTCTGATCCAAAAAAGAAGGTAAATCTAGTTTCTTGGATTAACGGTCCTTCATCAGCATCAAGGCACGTTCCTTGAGGTGTGTGTAAAAAAAAAAAAAAAAGCAGGCTGCCTAAAATTCCAAAATTATGCTGCTGGATCAAGAAGCAATTACTGTTATACAGAAGTTAAGAACATCATTTCTAGTATACTTGTACTCTGAAGGATACATGGCATAAAATACAGCCTCCTTGTAAGGGCTAACAAATGATTTCTAAAGGTAACTGTCAGTGATTTTGAAAGTTTTGGTGGCAATTCAAGAGACAGTTGATACAGCCAAATTAATGCCATAGAACAATGTGAAATAATTCCTGAAATAATAACTTCTTTCTAATCACTGTCAGTCATAATTATCACACATTATCTGGTATGCTTAAATGCATTCACTTGCAAATGCTATCCTTTCTCTTGTCTCCTCCCTTAACCCTTTCAGGTAGGCCTACATATGAAAGAATGGGTCTATGTAGTCAGTGTGCACAGTATAAAAAAAAATCCTGCAGCACACAGTGCATAATGAGAAAAAAAACTGACTGTTTTTGCTTTAAAACAACGACTTTGCAGTGTATTTTCATATGCTATTTATGGTTGTATTCTAGTTTTCCTGGTCTCATTTTATAGAATGGAAGACATATTACAGAAATTGAGATTATTTTGATTGGTTTCACAATGAAAAGTACCTTGAAATTGAGCTCAAAGTAGTAGAAATGTTCAATTTTTGCCAAAGTTCAAAAGTAAACAAATCATGACATGTATTGGATGCGTCATCCAATACATGTCAACTGGTGAGCCTAATATTCTTTCACAAGTGTGCTGATATTGTTTATACCATTTCTACACTAATGGAGTAGTCTGCATAACAGTAAATCTTCTATTTTTTTGTGAGAATAAAAATTCAAAGTGGAAAGCAAAAGAAATGTAAGAGAGGCCTGAGGACATGACTAATGAACAGAAAAAAATGTTATTTTACTGCCAGGAATGTCTGTCTTGTTTATTCTGGACCCTATTTGGAAATTGGCATCTTTTGAAATTTGTGTGAAATTGGCAAAATTCCCAATTTCTGACCACTTGATTGGATAGTTGAAATCAGCAAATGGGTGGTTTCTTGTACTCACTCGATAGAGAAAATGGAGTTCTAGCAAAATAGTTATGATTTTTGTTGACTGGTACATTGGAATTGGCCGAAAATAGGGCTCAAAGTGGGTGAAATCGCCGATGTGTAAACATCGTTAAGATCGCTAACTTCACGAGAGCATAATTCCGTAAGTTTTCCATCAAATTTCATACTTTTGGTGTCATTATGATCGGGAAAAGATTCTCTATCATTTCATAAGAAAAAATAATTTTTTTTTTTTTGAAAAAATTTCCAACCCTGAGAACACATTTAGGAGAGGGCCTGTCGACCCTGAAAGGGTTAAAGAATCCAAAATGGCTAGCTGCCAAGTTATGGATACCTTCCCTAATTTCATACATTGTGAATTAGTATTATACTTGTAGGAAAGTGCTTAACCCATAGGGGTCAACTCATAAGGGTCATACTGTGCTTAAGAAATGGGAGTCAATCAGATTTGATCTGAGGAATACAAAGGCAGTTTTGAAATTTGTAGATCACTCAGCACTCTTGGATATGCAAGGCATATTCAGGAACGCTTCCAGTGAAGAGGTACGTAAATTGGAGAAACCTGCCACCCATTCCTTAACTCCATTCACCTGCTTTCAACGTTTAAATTTTAAATGACAGAAAATAATATGCCTATACAATTTTTTCACTGTGTATATATGGCAACTCACATTTTATTTAAATCTGTCAATCTGTTCAAAGTCTATATGATGCCAATCACACAAAAGCTTTATTGAAATCCCAGTGAAGGGCTCTTGATGGAATTAGACTTTACATTCTCTTTACTTAGATCAAAGCCAATTGCTTCCCATCCCCAGGCACTGTATGACCCCGAACAGGTTTAGCAACAATGAATTAGAGCAAGGAAGTTTGTAAAACGTCTTGGAAAGGCTGGAATAATCACTGATAATACTCACATCATGTACATAATGGTAAAAATGAAGAGCAACAGTAGAGAGGACATAAGCAGCCATCCATGGATGATCTGGAACAAGCCCATAATGATATCGTCATATTTAATAAGCAGGGATTAATGGAAAAATGATGAATTCTTTACACTAGTAACGGAATTTATCAACAGAATTTACAAGATTTCGAAGACTGATTACCCAGGTTTCTAATGTGAGCAAGAAGTGCTCTGGTAAAGATGTTGGAAACAGCCCACACGCCTGGAATGACTATGATGATTTTATATACCCAACTGCCATGCAACAGCTGAAGATGCTGTTTGAGCCTTTCTGCTGCAAATCAAGAATTATACACCAATACCAGGATTTTAATTACTATATCATTCTTGATAAAGTGTAAATGAAGAAAAACTATGAAATTCAGTACAGAAGTGGTACTTAAGCACTAATTGTATGTACACATGCAATTATTTCATTCTTAGTAGTGCTGGCCAATCCTCAGCATTTAGTGCTAGATACTTTCCTGCAGTTGTAAAATATTCAAGATGATGTGCAACATATGAAAATGCCATTAAACTGCACTGTGAAGTTTGCTGGAAATAACTAACAGTGGGATCAGAGAAAGAATTTTACATGACCAGAGTGTGCACAAGTACAGTGGAACCTCGGCACTCGAACTTAATTGGTTCCAGAAGGTTGTTCGAGTGCCAATCTGTTCGAGTACAGAACAAATTTTTTACAACCGATTTTCTTTTTGGTTGGCTGTTATCACTAACTCTCTTAAGCCCCATGGTGACATTTAGGCAAATATAAAAAACACCAAAAAATACAAAAACACAAAATAGTTTACAGAGAAGCTCTGGCAGATCATGTTTGTTTGGTCGAGTGCTGAGCAAACGGTCGATTACCAAGTGATTTGTTTACCAAACAAAGCGTTCAAATACTGAGTTGTTCGAGTATGGAGCTGTTCGAGTACCGAGGTCCCACTGTATAGGATTTGTGATTACGCACACACATAAGACTGGGATTATACACAAGTGTTCTATAAATACAAGGCACTTTGCTAATGTAGATATTTCAAATCACGCTCAAAAATTCGTTTATGCAGCTCCTGATTCGCTATGCTGGCATCTGAGCAGCACTATTTGTTTACATCCTCTGTGAGCTCCACGTCTCTCAATTCTGTCTGGAAACTCTCCAAAGTTTCCAGCATTTTAAAGTAATCACATACAGTGGACCCCCGCATACCGATTTTAATCCGTGCAAGAGGGGTCATTGTTATGCGAAATAATCGGTATGCGAATGAATTTTCCCCATAAGAAATAATGGAAATCAAATTAATCCGTGCAAGACACCCAAAAGTATGAAAAAAAAAATTTTACCACATGAAATATACATTTTCCTACACACAAAGAGAAGGATACATGCACAATAGTAGAGTAGTACATGCACAGTATATATTGTGCATGTACTAGTCTACTAAATGAAGAATAAATGACACTTACCTTTATTGAAGATGCAGCAATGACTGATGAGACACTGTGTCCTGGGAGTGCCTTTTCCTCCTGATACCTGTAGGTCCTGTTTGGCATTTTCTTCCAGAACAGGCCTTATCACACTGTGTATGTCACTACGATTCTTAAATCTCTCAAACCAACCTTTGCTGGCTCTAAATTCACCAATATGAGCACTAGTTCCAGGCATTTTTCCCTGTTCACCTGGGTGTTAGTCGACTTGTGTGGGTTGCATCCTGGGAGACAAGATTAAGGACCCCAATGGAAATAAGTTAGACAGTCTTCGATGACACTGACTTTTTTGGGTTATCCTGGGTGGCAAATCCTCTGGGGTTAATTGTTTCTTGGTATTCTCAATAAGCCACAACAACAACAGTGCTACAGCAGCAGCAGCAGCAGCTGACGGTGGTACAGCAGCAGCAGCAGCTGACGGTGGTACAGCAGCAACAGACGATGCTACAGCAGCAGCAGACGATGCTACAGCAGCAGCAGACGATGCTACAGCAGCAGCAGCAGCTGACGGTGGTACAGCAGCAACAGACGGAAGGAGGCCTGGTCTCAGACCGGGCCGCGGGGGCGTTGACCCCCGGAACTCTCTCCAGGTCTCCAGGTAAACAGCAGCAGCAGACGATGCTACAGCAGCAACAGACGATGCTACAGCAGCAGCAGACGATGCTACAGCAGCAGCAGCAGCTGACGGTGGTACAGCAGCAACAGACGGAAGGAGGCCTGGTCTCAGACCGGGCCGCGGGGGCGTTGACCCCCGGAACTCTCTCCAGGTCTCCAGGTAAACAGCAGCAGCAGACGATGCTACAGCAGCAACAGACGATGTTACAGCAGCAGCAGACGATGTTACAGCAGCAGCAGCAGACGATGCTACAGCAGCAGCAGCAGCAGCAGCTGACGGTGGTACAGCAGCACCAGACGATGCTACAGCAGCAGCAGACGATGCTACAGCAGCAACAGACGATGTTACAGCAGCAGCAGACGATGCTACAGCAGCAGCAGACGATGCTACAGCAGCAGCAGCAGCTGACGGTGGTACAGCAGCAACAGACGATGTTACAGCAGCAGCAGACGATGCTACAGCAGCAGCACCAGCAGACGATGCTACAGCAGCAGCACCAGCAGACGATGCTACAGCAGCAGCAGCAGCTGACAGTGCAGCAGCAGCAGCAGCAGCTGTACCACCAATAGTAGCGATGGTTGATTGGGGTTTATTATACAACTTGGCCAGCTCGGAGACACGCACTCCACTTTCATACTTATCAATGATCTTTTTCTTCATCTCTATTGTAATTCTCACCCTTATTGCTGTAGGGTTGGCACTAGAAGCTTTCTTGGGGCCCATGGTCACTTATTTTCCAGAAAAAGCACCGAAAACACTGTAATAATACGAAATATTCCGATTGTATGCTTGGATGTTACCGCAGAGGCTGGCTGGTAAACAATGCCACCGGCGGCACATGTGAGGCTGGCTGAGGGCGCACATTGGACGCGTCTCGGACGAAAATCGGTGAGCGGGTTTTTAAGCGGTATGCGAGGCAAAATTTTTGCGATTAAAGCAAGCGGTATGAGGATTAATCGTTATGTGATGCCATCGGTATGCGGGGGTCCACTGTATATTATGCTATTTGCATTACAATAGCATCTAAGGGTAGTTGTGATGATAAAAAGAAGAGTGGCAAGTTCCAAGCTACAAAGTAGGAGCTAAGTCAGGCGAGGGAGTAGCTAAGAGTGTCTCATTTGTGTTGAAGACGCAATAACACTGGAAGAATGTTGCTCTGGGGCGCTAAAAATGTCGTATATTTATGCTATCAGACGTTTTTAATAACACATCTATGACATGTTTGGGACAATTACATAAACATGCTATATATCATGTAATAAATGGTCTGATGGGCACGTATTAAATGGCCAGCTGGACACACATTAGACCATTTAAACGATTAACTGGGAGTGATTGAGTCTGGGTGTGTTGCCGTGAGCCTGGGTGTTTTGCTGTTATGTATGTATAATTTTGCTGTTATGTATACATAATCACATAGGTAGTAGGTTGGTAGACAGCAACCACCCAGGGGGATACTACCATCCTACCAAGTGAGTGTAAAACAAAAGCCTGTAATTGTTGTACATGATGGTAGGATTGCTGGTGTCCTTTTTTTGGTCTCACGAACATGCAAGACTTCAGGTATGTCTTGCTACTTCTACTTACACTTAGGTCACACTACACATACAAGTACAAGCAGATATATATATACTCCTCTGGGTTTTCTTCTATTTTCTTTTTAGTTCTTGTTCTTGTTTATTTCCTCTTATCTCCATGGGGAAGTGGAACAGAATTCTTCCTCCGTAAGCCATGCGTGTTGTAAGAGGCGACTAAAATGCCAGGAGCAAGGGGCTAGTAACCTCTTCTCCTGCATATATTACTAAATGTAAAAGGAGAAACTTTAGTTTTTCCTTTTGGGCCACCCCGCCTCAGTGGGATACAGCTGGTGTGTTGAAAGAAAGAAAGTATACAATCTGTTTAGTGTCTAGTATCACTAGTCACTCCAAGCTGGACGTCTAATACATGTCCAACTGGCCATTTAACACATGTCCATCAGACCATCTATTAGTGTCCACCCAAATCAGACATTATATATACATTTATGGAGCATTATCCCTACAATATACCTTACATTATATACAAATTGTCTTCACATTAATGCAGAAGTTTGCATAACAGTTTCCATGAGCCAGGATGGGTTGTCAGTATTTCAGTGTTTATGGAATTTGTGAGCTCTGTCTTAGTATTCTGGCAATTTTCCAAAGCTTCATTTTACTTTCATAATTTTTAGTCCTAGCTCTATTGTCCACTTAATACATGACAGTGTAAACACGTTGTGAGGCCTTTATACGTATTTAAATGTGAGAAAAGGCGATTAACTTTTGGGTAATTTTTATTTTACATCAGTAGCCTGGAGCCTAACCCATCATACAATCAGCGCCCTCCCTGCTGTATATTTTAATATCACTTTTAGCCACACAAATAATGAGAGAATTAAAAGTTGGATAAACTGTAATGAATAAACAACCATTTGGCGAGATACTGAAGGTATATTAGCTACATTCTCTAATATTATCTGCTAAACTTTCATATCTCCATATCTTATTACCAATTACTAATTAACTTTTAGAATACAATATTTTAAACTATTTAATAACATGCTGAAGTAATTAATAACACTCGTATTACAATACACACATGAAACTCTGTAGATCTATTAGTCACTAATGGTCTCACCTTATAGCAGCGTTTCTTGTAAAGTAATATAAGCACAATGGTTAAAACAACCACTACACACAGGAGAATTAGAGCATTACGTAGTGCATCATACACTTTATCCCCAATACTCTGAGATTCCTCATGAAATGGGGTGTACAATCTGTAAAATAAAAAAAAAAACAATCAAACATATTTTCTGTGTGCAATTACTAAAGAAAAAGGAAATTTTAGGGTTGAACTGGCCACTGTGTGAGGATGTACCAGAAGACAGATATTAAGAAAGAGCAGTGTGTTTATGTTATGAATGAGAAACTGAATGTTATAATACTAAATGAAACAAGGTTTAAAGAGAAGGGGAAATTTGAATGACAATGAGTAAATGGGCTAAAGTCAGGATTATCTAAAAGAACAAGAGCTCAAAGAAGAGCAGAAGTAATATGAAATGAACAATTATGGAAGAAAAAATGGGTACAAATATTTAAATGTAAGAGTTATACAATTTAGAATGAAAGCAGGATGTGAAAAATGGGTTCTGTACCTAAAGATGAGATAAGAGAAGATAGCAATGTGAATGTTTAGGGAGTTTTTATTCAGAGAAAGCATTTGTTTTGGGAGCCCATAATGTTAATATGGGAGAAATGGTTGTAAAGAGCATAGTAGGAAAGTTTGGAGTGCCAAGGGTTAACTGAAAACAGGAGACTTAACTAGTATAATGCATCATGAATGAGGTTTGGTAACAGTCAATGCCATGTGTTTTTCAAAAAAAGGATGCAATTTTTTCCTAACTGCAACTGAAGTACGTCTAAAACTATATAGCGCATATAAAGACCTTCGTGGTATGTGTTCTTAAATTTTTGTTGCATTTTTCTAATTGCATTTACAAAAAATTGTAACAGAAGAGCTTTATGAGAGCTGATTGTAATAAATTTACAAGTACAATAAAGTACAGCCTCTCCTCACTTAACAACGGAGGTCTGTTCCTAAGACCACGTCAGTAAACGAATTTGTCGATAAGTGAGGAGCATACTATAATGGTAGTGGGTTTGTGTCAACTATCTTTCATATTGTTTTAATGTCACCTTTGCATCATTTATAAAATTTCTGGTATATTTTTAAATGTTTATACAGTAGCGTACTGTATATTGTAATAAAAAGAATAGAGGAAATCAACTCTAGCACACACATTATTTAGGTATGCATATTGGTCAGAGAGCCTGTTGCAAGTCCAAGGTGTTGGTAAACGAGTATGTCATTAAGTGAGGAGAGGCTGTACATAAGAGCGGTTTACTTGTGAACATGCACGATTTTTTAAGTGAAATATCATATCAGATCATTTAGTGGTAGATATGTAGTTTATTATTTTTATTATCACACTGGCCGATTCCCACCAAGGCAGGGTGGCCCGAAAAAGAAAAACTTTCACCATCATTCACTCCATCACTGTCTTGCCAGAAGGGTGCTTTACACTACAGTTTTTAAACTGCAACATTAACACCCCTCCTTCAGAGTGCAGGCACTGTACTTCCCATCTCCAGGACTCAAGTCCGGCCTGCCGGTTTCCCTGAATCCCTTCATAAATGTTACTTTGCTCACACTTCCAACAGTAGTTGGAAGGAAAAAAAAACATCTTTTGTATACATGTATATGCATGAGGCATAATGCTCTATTGCTCCTCAACCAAAAATGCTTCACTTTCAAAATGAATCAACTGTCAAAGCAGTTGACCCAGAGGAAAAAATATATAATCATTCACCCTCCAGCTGATTTTGTAAAAAGGGTACACTGACGCTTGCTGCTGTTCAAGCTTTTAACTCTTACCATTTTACTCCATTCATATTCAATGATAATAATAATTATCTTTATTTCTACAAGTACATGTACAAGGTATACAAGCCTAGCTGACATCAATGACATACTACTATAAAGAAATCCCCTTATTATGCAGAACATTTCAAGGAAATTAGGTCAGTTTTGTTCCAAGACGAGACCCACGCCAGTCGACTAACACCCAGGTACCTACTTTACTGAGGGGTCAACACTGGACAGGTTATATCTTAAGGAAACACATCCTGATGTTTTCAGCCATACCAGGGATCGACCCCCAGACCAGTGTGCGAGCAGTGTGTGCTAGTGATCAAGCTACGAGATATCCTCAAGGCTCGTCAATCTTTTTAATACATCTCATTTAATTTGTAAATGAAACTTCTTGCATTATTTCATCATTTACATTCAATTATTTCTTTTCATTGTTTCCATGATTCTTAATACCTCTCTAACTCATGTCCAAAATTTCATATCTTTCACTCTTAACAGATTCCTTTTCATATCATCTTTTTTCTAAGTTGTATGCCCTCTTGGTATTAATTATAAGGGACCTTGTTTAATAGGGTTTCATAAATACTTAAAATGTAGTTTGAAATCTGACAGTTAAAATACAGTACTTACAGGTATGCTCCTTTTTCTGTGTAAAATGTAACTGAAGATACAGTGGCAACCACCACTAACATACACAGAGACACAGGAATGAACACCTTTATTACATGTTGTGCACCATATTTGAGCTCCTCTTCTTCTTCCTCTCTCTCTTTCCACTCTCCAGCTGATTGAGAATTTTCTCCAGGTTCCTAGAAAATAAAATAAGAAGTGTTATTTAAAATACTCAGCATCTGATTAAACAAAGGCATTGTATCTCATCTATTAAGTATTCTTAAAAAAAAAAAAATGCAAAAACAAGATATGTGCTTTTGAAAAATAATTTACATACTGTACTGTATTACATACACCAATGCTTTTAGTGCTTTAGACTAAATTCTACAACCATGCCAATTTCAGACAAAAAAACTGGCTGGATAAACACTGGAAATGTCAGACAATGGATGAAACTCTGTAATTTTGAACTGTGTAGCAAGTGTCCAGTGGTCTTCTGAAGTATTGGACCAAGCTAAACGAATAGGACATTTGTCTAATTTGGGCCAGAGCAGTCACGTCCAGGACCTGATGTTTTCACTGTTCCTTGAGCCACAGGCCAGCCATGCCAGCTTATTGTCTGTGCTCACTCAAACACTCATCAGTCTCTAATTTACCCTGGATTTAGATAATTTTGTGTGACTATTAGCATATTATCTCCATGGGGAAGTGGAACAGAATTCTTCCTCTGTAAGCTATGCGTGTCATAGGAGGAGACTAGAATGCCGGGAGCAAGGGGCTAGTAACCCCTTCTCCTGTATAAATTACTAAATTTAAAAAGAGAAGCTTTTGTTTTTCTTTTTGGGCCACCCTGCCTTGGTGGGATACGGCTGGGGTGCTGGAAGAAGAAAGATTAGCATATTAAGTGCAAATAACACTGGCTTCTAAAGCAAGTGGTTATGCCATAGAAAACATGTGGTTCTCAGTATTAAGCAGTAACTTGAACTAATGAAGGTTGAGTCTGGCATCTCAGCGGCATGGGTATGAGAGGCATATGGTGTTAAGAAACAATGTCTGACATGCAGTGAAGCGAGGACAAACTTTCAGACTATGCTCTTAAAATTGGCATAGATGTTAGTGGAGTTTTACAGCTCTCCTGACTCAGAATAAAAGTTATTCTGAGTCTCCACTGTCAATCATGGCAGTTTACACCTTGTCTCTCCACCAAAGAAAGAAGTAAAATAACTGTAAATTACATACAGTACTGTACTATAAAATTACTATACAGCACAATACTGTAATACTACAGGTTATAATGCTCGTATTCTTAATCTTCAGCTGCCTTCTGCGTCAATGGACCAAAACTGTTAGCGCAAAGGACAACTGGACGATCATGAAAAATTAATTTCATAATTCAGAAGATTCAGATAATTAGCAATATACCCCCTTCCCCCTATTCCTGTTAATGAGAGGGTTCACTGTAACTCATCCTATAACATCTTTTTCATAAGGTTAGGATCTAATTTAGATATGGTGAAAATCATGTGAAAAAGTGTCGACTTTCCAGACTACTGCGTTTCCAAAATTTAAGCCGATACCGATAATTTTAGGCTGAAACTGATACCATCAAAATTAACCTATACCAATACTTTGGTACACCCCAATAACATTCCTTCACAAAATAAAGCCAATTTTATTTTTAAAGCATACCCCTTCTGTGAACAGCTGCTAACTAATGTTGACCTGTAGTTCAGTGGTCAAAGTGATTGCATCACAACCAAAACATCTTAGGCAAGATTCCTGGGCAAAGCATGATACACAGGCATATCTCCTTGCATATACTGAAAATATTCATCTAGCAGTAAACAGGTACTGTCCAGGTGTTAATAAATTGATGTGGGTCATGTCTAATGGGTGGTACCATATACTATAACTGGGGCCAGATTTTAAAGGGGAAGAATAAATATTCCTGGCTTCTAAAAATCTTCACCTCAAGAGGCTTTCTAAACATCTGTATTGCACAAGTCTTGACAAATTATGTCACAATTATGAGTGTGCCAATGTAGAGATATGGGCAAGTACCAGCTAATTTTGCAGGTACATGTATCTGTAACCAGCTTAAAACTTAATATTAGCATGTATCAGCAAATTTTGTCATCAAGTAATATCGATGGTATTGGTACTGGGCTAAAAGCGAGTACTGGTACTGGCAAAATTTGGTATCATTCCAACCCTAGTCACAGGGATACTATAAGCCTGGTAGTTTGAAAAACTTGTGAATAACATTTCAATCCTAATACGTATATCATACGTAATCACAAAATAAAATTTAAACTATACTCACCGGTACGTGAGTGTGCCCTCTCGTGCCACCATGCCCACGAGTAACCTGCTCTTGTTCGCCACGCACTCTACCTTCACTTCCTCTATTGCTCTGCCTTGCTTTATCCTGTTGACCATCACCTTGTAAGTGATTATTTGAGATGGCAGCCTCGTCATCTAATGCCAAACCTCCATCAAACTGAAAAAAAATCAGTGAAGAAAAAAAGAATATGTTTAGTAAACAAGTTATAGTGTGTAATGTAAGAGTACCATCTCATACAATTTAACTGAGTATCAGGCACTTTTAGGCACTCAGTTGCAGGTCAAGTTGTGTGTTGGCCAGTGGTGGCTCGGGTATAGGCACTGCGTAACTGTAGCACCCTCTATTTTCACTCTATATTATCAATAACATTCAATATAATGAGTTTTTTTCTTTAAATTCTTTCTTTATACTTGTACATTATATAATCCTTGGGCTTAATGTCAGTACATGAAAAAATTACAAAAATCCTTGTATGGAACTGTGCGCTTCACAGAAGCACCTCCACCAATTTTAGCTATGAGCCGCCACAGGTATTGGCTGTACATATTTATTATTCCTGCAACTTCTTTAAAAATGCCATTAAGGTTGGGTTTGGCTGGTTGGATTATCGTTAATTCATGATATTATTGCTAATTCATGATGAACATTTTGAGTAGTAAGTATTAAGGGAAAACAACCAATATTGAAAGTTAAACATCTTATGCTATTTATGTCTTATGAATTTGAATATACTGCAGTATGTGTTAAAATTCTACCATTAAAAAAATAATAGGCATTAGACATTGTCTCTGTTCACATCTAAGGTTATAACAGACTTCTATGGGAAAAATGCAATTTGCTTAATAAGCATTACGATTTCCTGAGTCATGCTTAATGAATTGTTCACTTAATGAACCTTTTCTCCTGTCCCTATCTAGGTTAAGGGACAAGGGTCTACTCATTGAGTAGATTAAGAAATTAATTTATAAATCTAAGGTCAAGTTGAAGATGCAGACTACCTAACAATGGGAAGGAAAAATTATTCGGTGTGGGAAGTGTACCCTTTGGCTTCACCAAACTTGTGAAAATATTAACTGAGTTTTCTATGAACAATACAAACAAAAAAGTCCATGGATGTGCTTAGAATGCCAACATACACAATTAGTTGATGCATAGGAGACCTGTATGCTCACTACTTTATATCTGATGCATAGTGTAAATTATAATCAAAAAGAAGCGCTAAACCACAAGGGCTATATAGCGCTGCTGTATAGTGTAGTGCCCAGTCACCTCGGCACTGTTATTAAAAATTCAATTTCAAACATTAATTTATATTACCAGACATACCTACTGTACTTATTTCTGTAGGCTAATAATAATATATACATTATGATCAAGCCTTATGAATACATCACTGGTGGTCCTAGTATGGCTGCTGGCTCAGTAGCAGTTTACAGGTGGTATACGAAAATGTAGTTTACATGTAATAAAATAGTGTTAAACACAAAAGAAAGCCACTAGCATACTGTATTTCGGGCAGCCTAAGATAACTCAAAAAAGTCAGCCACTTATTTCCACCGAGGTCCTTGATGGTACAGGAAGTTAAGTTTATTTAAGCACAGGTAAACAAAAGAACAACTATCATACAGAGTAACATATGTAAATTATTTAGGACAAAAAATGCCAGAAGAAAATGGTTCATAATCCACTGGGGGGAAACGAAGACACTGAAAAAAGTCCTAATTACTTCTCGCGTCTCTACAAATTACAATACCATGACATCATACAGAGAACATTAACAATAAGGCATGGATAAGGTTGAGGAGGAGGTGGATAGATAATGGAAGGAGAAGCAACAAACCCGAGATGCTGCTGGCTGCATGGTGTGTGTGGGTGGTACTTCCCCTGAACCTATATCATCCTCCTGGTTTTGCGACCTCCTCTTCTTTTTCATCACTTTGCCAGGGCCATCTTCCACAGCGACAACTTTGTCATCCCTGTCTATGTTAACGTGGCCGTCCATCAGCGACTGGAGGCGCAGGCACAGCAGATATGACAGATGAGTCAAGTGTTGACAATGTCTGGTGTGTTTGTGTAGGCTGCAGCTGCCACCTGCACCACCTTCACATAACTAATACAACATTTATTTTAACATTAATACAACACAAACCCAGTCAATATTATTATTATTGTTATTATTTTTATTATTATTATTATCATTATTAGTATTATTTTCATCAGTATTATTATAATTATTATTATTATTGGTATTATTATTATCACCATCAGTATTATTACTATTATTATTATCAGCATTATTATTAGTATTATCATTATTATTGGTATTATTATCACCAGTATTATTATTATAATTTATTATTATGATTATTTTTTATTATCATCATCATAAGTTTATTTAAGTACACAGGTATAGAGGATCTACTTTCAAAGATCACAACAATGTATCTACCACATCTGCTGGAAAACTGATAGGATGGATAATGAGGCTGGAATATTGCTGCATACTAACTACGCCTTTCAACGCAGGCGATATTGCTGACCTGGAGAATGTACAGAGAACTTTCAGGGCATGAATAAGTATCGTAAAGCACTTAAATTACTGGGAAAGGTTGAAGTTCTTTTGACCTGTATTCCTTGGAACGCAGATGAGAAAGATACATGATAATACTCACTGTGGATAATACTGTATATATTTTCCGGAAATACGGTAATTTATAGGTAAAATAGATGCCCTATATTGTATTTTTAAAAGAAATATGTTATCGAAAATAGGAAAACTGAGCCTGGGGAGAAGGGACAGTCGCCATTTTGTTTGAATTGAATAACACGTTGTGAATAATGGGAAGAATTTTTCCTGCTCTAGAGGTTAAAATTGGGCTGACACCTCTCAAATAGGAGGCGAAATTGTTGGATGTGCATTCCTGCATAACTTGAGATATCAGACGACTGGACAAGACAACTCCAGGAACCTCAGATAAGCTGTCTAAATTATGTTTAATTTCTGGCCAGTAAATTCTTCATAAATGTAGGCAAAAGGGGGGGGGGTCCTGTACATGACACATTAATCGGTCAAATTGGTGAGTGTTATGATTAAGATATATTCTCCTTCTGTTGTATAAATGTGTATATATGTGTATAATCATTTATTATTTTCAATATACAGTCCACAAATTTATATATTTACCAGTATTCCTGGTGTATGTATATTTCATTTAATTAATAGGTCCAGAGCAACTTGTGGTTATGACAGTGGTAGGTATCGAAGGGGGACATTTTTTGCGACCTAGGTGTCCCAAATTCCTACTTGTCTATGTAACTGATAAATAATAATTATCTTTGTTATCATTTTCTATTATGTACATAATGAGTTATATTCAGATAAATGCAATTTTCCACACACACTTTGAATATCCTAGAGGGGCTACTCCTAAATCCACAAAGGAAAATCACTCCCTACGAAAGCAAAAGACTCGGCAGGCGGTGCAACATTCCCCCAGTGAAAAGTAGGGGCGCATATGCTGCTATGTATTATAATCTGTGTAACTGTATTTGTGTATACCTGAATAAACTTACTTATGAGTACGCCAAGAGAACACAATAAGTGTCAGGGACCCAAGATTGTTCATCTGCTTCCCAGCATACATAAGGGGGATTGTCAACAGACCCCTGGCGGTCTTCAAGAGGGAGATAGACAGACACCTAAACTACCCAGAACAAAATGGTGAGATTCATCCAAGAGAGCATGTAAAACAGGATAAATTATAACAGCTGAATGTTGAAGACAGAGTAAAACAACTGAAGTTAAATCACGTTTATAAAATTGCTCACAAACAGTGTCCAGAATATCTTGCTGCCAAGTTTGTCAAGGCTGGGAAGGGAGCTTCACTTGTGGTACCCATTCAGTGGTCAGGCTTCAAATACATTTTATTGTACAGTAATAACGTAGTGGAACAGATTGCCTACACATGTCAAAGCCAGTTATAGCATAAACCATGTTTAGAAGAGAGCCAAAAGGTACCTAATGAATGTAGCGACAGAAAGGGAGGAAAATTATTTTTTATATAGCTAACACATGTAAATATAAATAACTCAAGTTTACCTTATTCCTAGTATATCTCCTTTATAGTATAATAATAAAGTATTGAAAGGACCCCATTGGAAATAAGTCACTTTGTCTAAGTTTTTGGGTCATCCTAGGTAATTACACATATGCTGCTATAAGATAAGATAAGATTTCGTTTGGATTTTTAACCCCGGAGGGTTAGCCACCCAGGATAACCCAAGAAAGTCAGTGCGTCATCGAGGACTGTCTAACTTATTTCCATTGGGGTCCTTAATCTTGTCCCCCAGGATGCGACCCACACCAGACGACTAACACCCAGGTACCTATTTGCTGCTAGGTGAACAGGACAACAGGTGTAAGGAAACGTGTCGGATTTCCACCCGCCGGGAATCGAACCCGGGCCCTCCGTGTGTGAAGCGGGAGCTTTACCCACCAGACCACCGGGCCACTATGTATGATATATTTATTTATTTACTTATTTAGTAATTTGAGCATACATACAGAGGTACAAAAAAAATACAGGTAAAAGCAGCATGCCAAAGCCACTTGTATGCATAGCATTACGGGCTGGCTTAAAATTAACTTAAGATTAACTAAGCAATGATGTAATCAGTGATAAAGCATTATTGTAAACAGATAACAATAAAGCACAAATGAGTATTACAAAGACAGGTCATATGGTTGCATGCATTGCTGTACATTCAGTAGAATGGAGTATTCTGTTAGGTAGTGTACTTAAAGAATAACAAAGTTAGATTGGGTCTTAGGTTTAACATTTATGTGATATAATTGTGATAAAGTATGTACTGTAACTACCTGTAGGTTTAGCGCTTCCTTTTGATTATAATAATTATGTGTACCTGTATCTGAAGAAACTTGCTTACACAACCACCACAAAAGCGAGGTACCCCAACAACAACAACAACAACAACCATAACTACAATCATCACAACAAACAACCCCAACAACAACAAACCCCAACAACAACAAACTCCAACAAGAAACAACCCCAACAACAACAAAACCCACAACAACCCCAACAACCACCACAACAGCGATGAACCCCAACAACAACCACCATCACAACAAACAAGCCCAACAACCCAGCAACAAACAACCCCAACAACAACCACATCAACCACTACAACAGTGATGAACCCTAACAACAACCACCACCGCAACGAAGAGAGAAAACCCCCAACAACTAACCACCATATGCTGCTATGTATGATAATCTATGTAACTGTATTTGTGTGTACCTGAATAAACTTACCATAACCTCAACAACCATCATAACAACCTCAACAACAATCATAACAACCTCAACGACCACCATAACAACCTCAACAACCACCATAAAAACCTCAACAACCACCAAAACCTCAACAACCACCATAACAACAGCAACCATAACCTTAACAGCCACCATAACAACCTCAGCACACATAAGGGGGATTACCAACAGACCCCTGGCAGTCTTCAAGCTGGCACTGGACAAGCACCTAAAGTCAGTTCCTGATCAGCCGGGCTGTGGCTCGTACGTTGGTTTGCGTGCAGCCAGCAGCAACAGTCTGGTTGATCAGGCGCTGATCCACCAGGAGGCCTGGTCACAGACCGGGCCGCGGGGGCGTTGACCCCCGAAACTCTCTCCAGGTAAACAATAACCACCATAACCTCAACCATCATAACTTCAACAACCACCATAAAAACCTCAACCATAACAACCTCAACAACCACCATAACAACCTCAACAACCACCATAACCTCAACAACCACTATAACATCAACCACCATAACAACCTCAGCAACCACCATAACAACCTCCATAATCACCATAACCTCAACCACCATAACCTCAACCATAACCACCATAACAACCTCAATGACCACCATAACCTCAACCACCATAACCTCAGCAACCACCATAACAACCTCAACAACCACCATAACCTCAACAACCACCATAACCTTAACAACCATAACCTCAAAACCACCATAACAACCTCAGCAACCACCATAACAACTTCAACAACCAGCATAACAATCTCAACAACTGCCATAACAACCTCAACAACCACCATAACCTCAACAACCACCATAACAACCTCAATAACCACCATAACCTTAACCACCATAACAACCTCAACAACCACCATAACAACCTCAACAACCACCATAACCTCAACAACCACCACAACAACCTCAACAATCACCATAACCTCAACAACCACCATAACAACCTCAACAATCACCATAACCTCAACAACCACCATAACAACCTCAACAATCATAAGAACCTCAACAACCACCATAACCTCAACAACCACCATAACAACCTCAACAACCATTATAACAACCTCAACAACCACCATAACTTCAACAACCATTATAACAACCTCAACAACCACCATAACCTTAACAACCATTATAACAACCTCAACAACCATAACTTCAACAACCATCATAACCTCAACAACAACCATAACAACCTCAACAACCACCATAACAACCTCAACAATCATAACCTCAACAACCATAACCTCAACAACCATCATAACCTCAACAACCATAACAACCATCATAACCTCAACAACCATTATAACAACCTCAACAACCATAACAACTTCAACAACCATCATAACAACCTCAACAACAACCATAACAACCTCAACAACCACCATAACAACCTCAACAATCATAACCTCAACAACCATAACCTCAACAACCATCATAACCTCAACAACCATAACAACCACCATAACAACCTCAACAACCATCATAACAACCTCAACAACCACCATAACAACTTCAACAACCATAACAACCACCATAACCTCAACCATCATAACCTCAACAACTACCATAACAACCTCAACAACCACCATAACAACCTGATCAACTATCATAACAACCTCAACAACCACCATAACCTCAACAACCATAACAACCACCATAACCTCAACAGCCATCATAACAACCTCAGCAACCATAACCTCAACAGTCACCATAACAACCTCAACAACCACCATAACAACCTCAACAACCACCATAACAACCTCAACAACCACCACAACAACCTCAACAACCATCATAACCTCAACAACCACCGTAACAACCTCAACAACCATCATAACCTCAACAACCATCATAACCTTAACAACCATCATAACAACCTCAACAGCCATCATAACCTTAACAACCTCAACAACAACCACAACAACAACCTCAACAACAACCACAACAACTCCGCCTCCCCTCTAACTCAGCCTCCTTCCTTCCATCCCTCCCTCTCCCTCCCTCATTCTCTCCCTCCCAGCACACAATACAAGGGACTAAACAAGTGTTAAAGAAACAAAATAAGAGGATAAGTAGCAGGAAGGAGGTGGTGAAGCTTGATGAAGCTCAGCCTCTCGTAGAGAAGAAGAAACTGTCTTCAAAGTAACTAATTAGCAGGACAGAGGTAATTCTAAAATATTTTTCTCACTCTTACTCATCTTTACAGTTTCTTAATTCGTGTATTTCTCATTCAAATTTCTCATTGTAATATAGTGTGTGTCAGAGGAGCTGGTTACATACACTTCAGGTTATTGTAGTATACTGTAAAATAAATTTTTCAGCCTGTCAAGGACCCCAGTGGGAATAAGTCACTGTCTGGCTTTTTTTTTTTTTTGTTTCCCTCGGTAATTTACACTATGTATGATAATTGTACTTATGTGTACCTGTGCCTAAATAAACTTTCTTACCATTTGGACAATTTTGGTGAAATCTCACACAAAATTTACCTGTTTTTCACTTTGCTCTTGAGCCAAGGAGTTGGAGCTACCCTCCCCTTTCTGTGATTAGACTTCCCATTACAGGCTGCTGTAAGACCTTTTCACTGTGCCATGGCTCAGTTGGTAGCCACCTCAACTTATATACTAAAGGACCAGGGTTTGATGATAATAATAATAATCATTAATTTTACAAGTGTATGATACAACTTATACAGACTTAGCTGACATCAGTGACATACTATATAGAAAGTCCCTGGTTATATAGAGCATTTTGGGTTAATTTTGACCCCCAGGATGCGACCCTCACTGGTCTGCTAACACCCAGGTACCTATTATACTGTTAGGTGAACAGGGACAGCAGGTGTCTTAAGGAAACATGCCCCAGTGTTTCTACCCATACCAGGGATCAAACCACAGACCTCGATGTGTGAGATGTGTGCACTGCCAACCAGAATGAATGAAATTGTTAGTAAGTTTATTTAGGTACAGGTTCACATGGTACAATTATCATACATAGTAACATATGTGTAAATACCTAGGATAACCCAACAAAAAAGTCAATCGAGTGACTTATTTCCATTGGAGTCCTTGTAATATCATATTATATAAAGCTGTAAATAATATGAGCTAAGATTAATAGCAAGTGCAGGAAGCATAGATATTATTGCTATAACAGAGACCTGGCTCAATCTGAAAGATAAAGAAATGCCTTCTGAATGTTGCATACAAAGCTATATATTATTCCACACTGATAGGATCAACAGAAAGGGTGGTGGAGTAGCGATGTATGTCAGAGACAATTTAAACTGTTGTGTTAGACAAGATATAAAATTAGAAGCATTAGCCACTGAATCTGTTTGGTTACAGCTTCTCAAGGGCCGTGAAAAACTAATCTTGGATGTGATTTACAGACCCCCAAACCTTGAAAGGGAGTGCAGTAAACTTCTCTGGGACGAAATTTGTAACACAGGTGAAATTGCTGACCTAGAAAATGTACAGAGAACCTTCACGGCACGCATAACGGAGATAAAACACCTAAATTACTGGGAGCGCTTGAGGTTCCTGAACCTGTATTCCCTGGAACACAAGCGGGAGAGATACATGGTTATATACACCTGGAAAAATCCTAGAGGGACTAGTACCGAACTTGCACACGGAAATCACTCACTACGAAAGCAAAAGACTTGGCAGACGATGCAACATCCCCCCAATGAAAAGCAGGGGTGTCACTAGCACGTTAAGAGACCATACAATAAGTGTCAGGGGCCCGAGACTGTTCAACTGCCTCCCAGCATACATAAGGGGGATTACCAACAGACCCCTGGCAGTCTTCAAGCTGGCACTGGACAAGCACCTAAAGTCGGTACCTGACCAGCCGGGCTGTGGCTCGTACGTTGGTTTGCGTGCAGCCAGCAGTAACAGCCTGGTTGATCAGGCTCTGATCCACCAGGAGGCCTGGTCAAAGACCGGGCCACGGGGGCATTGACCCCTGGAACTCTCTCCAGGTAAACTCCAGGTAATGGGAGATTTTAACTTTAGACAAATTGACTGGAGCAATTTGACAGGAAATTTAGTTGAGTGACTTTCTTGATACAATTCAGGATTGTTTTTTAAAACAGTGTGTGACAGAACCAACTAGAGGAAATAACCTGTTAGACTTGGTTCTTGTCAGCAGGGAATTGCTAATTAATTATCTTGAGGTTAATGATGAGCTTGGGGAAAGTAATCAGAAATCACTCAATTTTAATATATCATGGAATTACCCTAATAATAGCAATCAAGTCTCTGTCCCTGACTTCTGCTTGGCTGATTTCATAGGACTGAGAAATTACTTGGGTGGGCTGAACTGGAATGACCTGACTATGGGTCAGGTAGGTGGTGATGGTTGCTGACATGACGTGTTACAGAGCATAGTTCTAGCTGCTCAGACAACTTATGTTCCAAATAGGGAAATCAGCTCAAACAAAAATTATCCTAAATGGCCAGACAATAGATTAAAACATTTCATTGGTCAAAAGAGAAGCATATAGTATAGGTGAATCATAAGAGGAGAGAGGCAGTTAAGAAATTGATATATTCAGTTAAAGAGAGAAATAAAAATAGAATAAAAATAAAAAGAGATTATGAGGTTAAGTTGTAAGAGAATTGAAGACTAACCCTAAAGGATTCTTTCAGGTATACAGAAGATTAGGGACAAGATAGGCCCACTCAAAAGTAACTGAGGTCAGCTCATCAACAGTGATAAGGAAATGTGTAGAATTTTTAACACTTACTTCCTCTCAGTTTTTACACAGGAAGACACTGGCGATATTCCAGAAAAGATAAATTGTATAGAACAGGACAATAATAAACTATGCACGATTAGGGTCACAAGTGACATGGTCCTCAGACAAATAGAGAAATTAAAACCTAACAAATCCTCAGGCTCTGATGAATTGTTTGCAAGGGTTTTAAAGGAATGTAAAGAGGAACTTAGCAAACCTTTGGCTAATCTTTTCAACATATCACTACAAACTGGCATAGTGCCAGATAAGTGGAAAATGGCAAATGTAATACCTATTTACAAGGCAGGTGACAGGTCCTTAGCTTTGAACTATAGACCAATAAGCCTTACCTCCATAGTGGGAAAATTTATGGAATCAATTATTCCCGAGGCAATTCATAGCCAGCTTCAGAGGCATAAATTGATTAATGAATCTCAACATCATTTTACAAAGGGGCATTCCTGTCTTACGAATTTACTGACTTTTTTCACTAAGGTATTTGAGGAGGTAGATCATGGTATTGAATATGATATTGTGTATATGGACTTCAGTAAGGCTTCTGATAGAGTTCCACATCAGAGGCTGTTGAGGAAACTTAAGGCACACAGAATAGGAGAAATTTTTTCCTGGGTAGAGGCATGGTTGACAAATAGGCAGCAGAGAGGTTGCATAAATGGGGAGAAAGCAGAATGGGGGCACATTACAAGCGGTGTTCCACAGAGGTCAGTGTTGGGCCCGTTGTTGTTCACAATTTACACAAACGAAATAGATGAGGGAATAAATAGCGACATAAGCAAATTTGCTGATGATACCAAAATAGGCCGATGAATTCATTCTGACGACGTTAGAGCACTCCAGGAAGATTTAAATAGACTGATGCAGTGGTCGGAGAAGTGGCAGATGCAGTTTCATATAGACAAATGCAAAGTTCTAAACATAGGAGAGGAAAATAACCATGCCACATATAAACTAAATAATGTAGATCTTAATATGTATTACTGTTTTCAAAAAGGATTTGAGAGTTCTAGTTAGCAGTAATCTAAAACCAAGACAACAGTGCATAAGTGTTCACAATAAAGCAAACAGAATCCTTGGTTTCATGTCAGGAAGCATAAGTAATAGGAATCCTCAGGTTGTTCAACTCTCTATATCCTTGGTTAGGCCTCATTTAGATTATGCTGCACAGTTTTGGTCACTGTATTACAGAATGGATATAAATGCTCTGGAAAATGTACAGAGGAGGATGACAAAGTTGATCCCATGTATCAGAAATCTTCCCAATGAGGATAGGCTGAGGGCCCTGATTCTGCACTCTCTAGAAAGGTGTAGAATTAGGGGGGGATATGATTGAGGTGTATAAATTGAAACAAGAATTAATAAAGGGGATGTAAATAGCATGCTAAAAATATCTAGCCTAGACAGGGCTCGCAGCAGTGGTTTTAAGCTGGAAAAATTCAGATTCAGGAAGGATATAGGAAAGCACTGGTTTGGTAATAGTGTTGTGGATGATTGGAACAAAGTCCCGAGTACTGTTATAGAAGCTAAGACGTTGTGCTCATCATCAACACCCTTAAGAACAAGGCAGGAGACATAAACAACTTGCCTACTTTTATGTACAAAAAAGCTTCACAAGTACTGACACCAATTATTGCAACACTCTTTAACAAATCCATTGAATCCTCCACCTTCCCAGCAGTTCTCAAAATAGTGAGGGTTACCCCGATCCACAAAGGAGGTGATCAAGCCGACTTGAATAACTATAGACCAATATCTAACTTACCACTACTCTCTAAAATCTTTGAAAAATTAATTCATAGATGGATCTATTCTTACCTCATCTCAAACAACATACTAAACCCCTGTCAGTTTGGGTTCAGGAATAATAAAAGCATAAATGATGCTATTATACACATACTAGAGCTAATATATACCGCCCTCGAGAAGAAAGAAATCCCACTGGGAATTTTCATTGACTTACGTAAAGCTTTTGATTCAGTCGACCATGAATTGCTGCACACTAAATTAACACACTATGGTATAAGAGGCCACTCCCTCAACTACCTAAAGTCATACCTTAGTAACAGAAGCCAATACATGTATGTGTATGCAAATGGTGCAAACTCTTTCACACAACCAATCACAGTAGGAATCCCACAGGGAAGTGTCCTAGGACCACTCCTCTTTCTCATCTACATCAATGACCTACCGAATGCATCACAGCTACTCAAACCCATATTATTTGCAGATAACACTACATACGTCTTCTCACACCCAAACCCAGCCATACTCGCCAACACTCAATGCTGAATTGCAGAAAATATCTACCTGGATGATTTATTTATTTATTTATTCTTTATTTGGAGAAGCACCTGAAGTCGGTACCTGACCAGCTGGGCTGTGGCTCATACATTGGATTGCATGCAGCCAGCAGTAACAGCCTGGTTGATCAGGCTCTGATCCACCATGAGGCCTGGTCACAGACCGGTCTGTGGGGGCGTTGTTTCCCCCCTGTGGCTCGTACGTTGGATTGTGTGCAGCCAGCAGTAACCGCCTGGTTGATCAGGCTCTGATCCACCATGAGGCCTGGTCACAGACCGGGTCGCGGGGGCATTAATCCCCGGAACTCTCTCCAGGTAAACTCTCCAGGTAAACATGATACATAGTTGCACAAAACCTATTTCATTCAGTTTGGAACCAGATCTGCAAATGTTCCACTTAACATAACACTAAATGGATCACCCATCACAAGACTCACAGAGGGAAAATTCCTAGGAATCCACCTAGACAGTAGCCTCAAATTCCAGACACATATACAACAAATTTCCAAGAAAATCTATAAGACAGTAGGCATACTATCAAAGATGTGGTACTATGTTCCACAATCGGGTCTCCTTGCACTGTATCATTCACTCATCTACCCTTATCTCACATATGGAATTTATGCATGGGGGTCAGCAACATCAGATCACCTAAGTCCACTAATAACCCAGCAAAAGGCTACAATCAGAATGATTCCAAATTCCCAATCATGACAGCACACTCCACCTCTATTCAAAAGTCTAAATTTGCTCACCATAAAGAACATCCACACTTATTCATGTGCCTACTACATACATAGAACAATACATGCAAACAAACCCACCACTCAAACTTCTCCTCACCAACCTTAACAGGACACACGACCATAACACAAGACACAGATCTCTTTTTGATGTACCCCTTGTCCATATCACACGGTGTAAAACTCTATGCACATAAAGGGCCCCAAAATCTGGAATTCATATACCAGAACATACTAAAGTAACCAGGCCTGAAAATCAATTTAAGACTTCTAAAAAACCACTTGCTCGCCCAGGACTAAATAATCTACACTCAATATTTAACATTACCAATAATTCTCCAAGTTACTTAAATCTTAAAACTTCAAGGCAACATATAGTAAATTGATCATCTTGTTATACTGTACTACAGTGTAATGCAACAAATTGTACTTCATATTGTAAATTGTTTACTGTAATTTCTACCATTGAACCTTTCATTGCTTGTTAATTTTAAGTTAATTTTAAGCCTGCCCATAATGCTTTGCATACAAGGGCCTTTTGGCATGTACACTCAACTACTATAATCCCTTATACAACTATGTATCATGTCCAAATAAAATATGAAAAAATAGGTTAGATAAATACATGAGTGGGTGTGGGTGGGTGTGAGTTGGACCTGACTGGCTGGTGCTACTGGGTCAGGTGCCATGCTCCTGACTGGGTGGGCCATTGGTCTAAGCTGGGGGTTGATATGAACCTGCCCTACATGGGCCAGTAGGCCTGCTGAAGTGCTCTTTCTTTCTTATGTTCTTATGTTCTTAAAACAACATCTAATCAGTTATTATATTATATGACTTCTAGTTTATTAAACATCTGCCAATCCATGAAATATTACTGCTTGAACCATTACCTGGAGAGAGTTTACCTGGAGAGAGTTCCGGGGGTCAACGCCCCCGTGGCCCGGTCTGTGACCAGGCCTCCTGGTGGATCAGAGCCTGATCAACCAGGCTGTTGCTGCTGGCTGCACGCAAACCAACGTACGAGCCACAGCCCGGCTGGTCAGGAACCGACTTTAGGTGCTTGTCCAGTGCCAGCTTGAAGACTGCCAGGGGTCTGTTGGTAATCCCCCTTATGTATGCTGGGAGGCAGTTGAACAGTCTCGGGCCCCTGACACTTATTGTATGGTCTCTTAACGTGCTAGTGACACCCCTGCTTTTCATTGGGGGGTATGTGCAGCTTCAAGATTTTTGTTCTTAATAACCTCCACCTTGACTACCTCGCATTAGTATTAAGATTAAACAAGGATTTTAATAAAAGATAACCACTCTTACCTCGTCTAGATTTAAGTAGTTATTATATACTAGGATTAGTCTGCCTGAAATGCCCTGGCATGATAGTGACTTTCTTTGTACTTAGCAAACCAAAATTGTAATTACACATTGTAACCTTTACAAAGAAATAAAATCATTATTTTTTCTTTTTTATTATGGTCAAGAAACATTTACTTTGCAGAACTACAAATTGCAATGTGAAAATTTTTGCTAAATTGTTTTAGGTATGTGTAGTGGCTGAGAAAATGAATCGTCAAGAGTATACCACAGGGACACTACATGCATCCAGGGTTCTAAAAGAGCTGTCAACATTTCGACATTTTGCAGCTCTTTGTGATGGTACGGTGAAGCTCTCTGACGGAACTGTGAAAGTTAGCAAAGCTCTCCTAGCTGCTGGCTGTCCATATTTCAAGTAAGATTTTGATATTTTTATGTAACTACACTTACCATTCTTTGCTCAGTAATAGCCCACATGGAGACAGAAACTCAGGAGACTAATTGAGCTGTATATTTTGACCCCTTTCTGGGATCCTCTTCATATAGATCAATTAATTGCCTGAGTTTCTGTCTCCATGTGGGTTAGCATTGAGCACTGTCAAGTGTTCATTACACTTTAGTTATTCATTACCATTCATTTTTAATTCTGACAATATTGCAATATTTAAGTTTTCCCTCTTCAGATAGGTGCATTTTTCTTGTTAATGTCATTTAATTTTCTGTGTGTTCATTTACACATATAAATTGTGATATCTTGTATGTAGCACACTTGTTAGATGAGGCTGTCCATGTAAGCATAGCATAGTGGTTGTACTACCATGGGAGAAGTAACAAGGAGAGCCCCTTTGCTCATTAGATACATAATCTTTCATTGTCTCCAGAATAATTTCTGCTTTGAATTTTAAGTCATTGGTTGGCAAAACATCTTCATAATAAAGATTCCAATTTTTGTCTTATTCATCATAGCACTGCTTTATGGCCTGTGACTTGCTCACCAACTTTGGATGTCTTGCTCTGTCCAGGGCTTTGGTAGCATGGCTCCTATTTACATTTTAGGAATACTAATTCACTCACATCAGGCAGTCTCTTATGGATTCCATATGAGGATTCATAAGATAAGATTTTGTTCGTATTTCTAACCCCAGAGGGTTAGCCTCCGAGGATAACCCAAGGAAAGCAGTGTGTCATCAAGGGACTGTACTCGCCTAGTTGTGGTTGCAGGGGTCGATTCACAGCTCCTGGCCCCACCTCTTCAACTGGCCTCTACCCAGTCACTCTTCCCGCTCCGTGAGCTTTTTCATACCTCTTCTTATTTCCTTTGGGGTCCTCAATATTGGCCACCAGTTGCCTAACACTCAGGTACCTACTTATTTGCTAGGTGAATGAGACAGTAGGCGTAAGGAAACACACCCAGTGTTTCCACCCTTGTTGGAGGTCAAACCACAGACACTGTGTGAGGCGAAAGCATTGCCTACCAAGCCACGGGACATGGTCATAGCTCTTCACTACAAAATCTTGATGGTCTGCTCCATATTCTCTACTTTTGCATTACTCCTTCAGTAAATATTGGTTTCTCATTATTCTCTCCTGATTGATACATTGCTAACCTTCCATATTTCTTACATTTTTTTTTTATCACCTCTTTGTGTTTCTTTTGTCACATTTTTGTTTTTAATTGCAAGCAGGCAGCATATGTAAACTGCTCAAATGAAAATGTATATTAATACAAATCAATGAAAAAACATAACTAAGAAAAATTAAAATAGTACATGTATAATAAAAACATGTTTATAGAGGGGTCACAGATATATCAGATCACTTTCTAGTTGTAGCTGCAGTGAGAGTAAAAGGTAGATGGGATACAAGGAAAATAGAAGCATAAGGGAAGAGAGAGGTGAAGGTGCATAAACTAAAAGAGGAGGCAGTTAGGGTAAGATATAAACAACTATTGGAGGATAGATGGGCTAGTGAGAGTATAGGCAATGGGGTCAAAGATGTATGGAGTAGGTTTAAGAATGTAGTGTTAGAGTGTTCAGCAGAAGTTTGTGGTTACAATAAAGTGGGTGCAAGTGGGAAGAAGAGCGATTGGTGGAATGATGATGTAAAGAGAGTAGTAAGGGAGAAAAAGTTAGCATATGAGAGGTTTTTACAAAGTAGAAGTGATGCAAGGAGGGAAGAGTATAGAGAGAAAAAGAAAGGTTAAGAGAGTGGTGAAGCAATGTAAAAAGAGAGCAAATGAGAAAGTGGGTGAGATGTTATCAACAAATTTTTTTGAAAATAAGAAAAAGTTTTGGAGTGAGATTAATAAGTTGAGGAAGCCTAGGGAACAAATGGATTTGACAGTTAAAAATAGGAGAGGAGAGTTATTAAATGGAGAGTTAGAGGTATCGGGAAGATGGAAGGAATATTTTGAGGAATTGTTAAACATTGATGAAGCTAGGGAAGCTGTGATTTCGTGTATAGGGCAAGGAGGAATAACATCTTGTAGGAGTGAAGAAGAGCAAGTTGTGAGTGTGGGGGAAGTTTGTGAGGCAACGAGTAGAATGAAAGGGGGTAAGGCAGCTGGGATTGATGGGGTAAAGATAGAAATGTTAAAAACAGGTGGAGATATAGTTTTGGAGTGGTTGGTGCTATTTATTTATTTATTTATTTTTATTTGGACATGATACATAGTTGTACAAAGAAATATAGTGATTGGGTGTACATGCCAAAAGCCCCTTGTATGCAGAGCATTATGGGCAGGCTTAAAAGTAACTTAAGATTAACTAAGCAATGATATATTCAGTGATAAAAATTGTAGCAAACAAATCACAACATGAAGTACAAATGAGTATTTCAAATAAGAAGCATTATAGTAATAAAATTGTAGCATAACAATGTATAATATAATCCTATCAAATCGAATAAAATCAATGATTTGTAGTGCAGAAACAGGTCATATGGTCATTAGATGAGTTACTGTGCATTCAAGGGAATGGAGTATTCTATTACGTAATGTGATTAAAAAAAAAACAGTGTGATAGGGTCACAGCTTATACATTTATGAGATACAGTTATTCAGTATTTATTTAGTTGTGGGTGAGTAAGTGGTTTTTAAGAAGAGTCTTGAATTGATAAACAGACAGTGTTTCTTTTATATTCACAGGTAATGAATTCCAGATTTTTGAGCCTTTTATGTGCATTGAGCTTTTACATAGAGTGAGATGGACACGGGGAACGTCAAAGAGTGATCTGTGCCTTGTGTTATGGTCATGTGTTCTGTTGAGGTTGGTAAGGAGATGTTAGAGGGGAGGGTTTATATCTGAGCTTATTGTTCTATGTATGTAATAGGCACAATAATAAGTATGGATGTTTTGTACGGTGAGTAAGTTTAGAGTTTTGAATATTGGTGGGGTATGCTGCCTGGAGTGGGAATTCGTTATCATTCTGACTGCAGCCTGTTGTTGGGTAATTAATGGTCAGAGATGATTTATTGTTGTTGAGCCCCATGCACAGATTCCAATGGTGAGATAGGGGTAAATGAGTGAGTGATATAGGGCCAGGAGAGCTGATTGTGGAACATAGTACCATATCTTCGATAGTATGCCTATGGTCTTGGAGATTTTCTTGGAAATTTGTTGTACATGTGTTTGAAATTTGAGTCTATTATCAAGGTGGATTCCTAAGAATTTTCCATCTGTGAGCTTTGTGATAGGTGATCCATTTATCATTATGTTAAGAGGAACATCTGTAGTTCTGTTCCCAAACTAAATGAAGTAGGTTTTGTCAATATTGAGAGTAAGTTTGTTAATCATCATCCAGGTAAATATTTTCTGTAATTTGGTATTTACAGTATTGGCTAGTATGACTGGGCTTGGGTGAGAGAAGACGTATGTTGTGTCATCTGCAAATAGTGTGGGTTTGAGTAGTTGTGATGCATTTGGTAGGTCGTTTATATAAATGAGAAAGAGAAGAGGGCCAAGGACACTTCCCTGTGGGACACCAACTGTAATTGGTTGTGTGGAAGAGTTTGCTTCATTTGTGTACACACATTGGCTTCTGTTGCTAAGGTATGGCTTTAGGTAGTTGAGGGAGTGCCCTCTTATACCATAGTGTGATAATCTTATGTACAACAAATCATGGTCAACTGTATCAAAAGCTTTACATAAATCAATGAAGATCCTCAGTGGGACTTCTTTTTTCTCGAGTGTAGTGTACGTATATTTGTTCTAGCATATGTATAATAGCATCATTCATATTTTTATTAGGTCAGGTACCCTAAAGTCGGTACCTGACCAGCTGGGCTGTGGCTCGTACGTTGGATTGCGTGCAGCCAGCAGTAACAGCCTGGTTGATCAGGCTCTGATTCACCATGAGGCCTGGTCACAGACCAGGCTGCGGGGGCATTGACCCCTGGAACTCTCTCCAGGTAAACTCCAGGTAGACAGGGGTTGAATATGTTGTGGGAGATGAGGTAGGAATAGATTCGCTTATGAATTAATTTTTCAAAGATTTTAGAGAGAATGGGAAAGTTGGATATTGGCCTATAGTTATTCAAGTCTGCTTGATCTCCTCCTTTATGTATCGGAGTGACCCTTGCTATTTTGAGAACTGTAGGGAAAGTAGACGATTCGATGGATTTGTTAAAGAGTGTTGCAATGATCGGTGACAGTAAGGTATTTAAATCTCCTGTCTTGTTCTTTAGTGTGTTGATAATAAGTGAGACTTCCGTTGGGTTAGTCAGAGCTAGGAATAGTGTGTTCGAGTAGGTACCAGTGAGGTAGTCATTAGGTGGGATTTTACCCGCAAGGTTTTTTCCTTTGGTGGAGAAGAAAACATTGAGTCTGTTTGCTGTTTCAGTTGGTGGGAGTAGGGGTTCATCTGGTTTTGTTAGTTTGATTGTTCTGTTTCCTGATATCTTTTTTGTTCCTGGAAGAGGGTAAGGTACTTAGGGATTGGTAGAGAGCATGCATAGTTCCTTTGTGTAAAGGCAAAAGGGATAAAAGAGAGTACAAAAATTGTAGGGGAATAAGTCTGTTGAGTATACCTGGTAAAGTGTATGGTAGAGTTATTATTGAAAGAATTAAGAGTAAGACGGAGAGTAGGATAGCAGATGAACAAGGAGGCTTTAGGAAGGGTAGGGGGCGTGTAGACCAAGTGTTTACAGTGAAACATAGGCGAACAGTATTTAGATAAGGGTAAAGAGGTTTTTGTGGCATTTATGGATTTGGAAAAGGCATATGACAGGGTGGATAGGGGGGCAATGTGACAGATGTTGCAGGTGTATGGTATAGGAGGTAGGTTACTGAAAGCAATGAAGGGTTTTTATGAGGAAAGTGAGGCTCAGGTTAGAGTATGTAGGAGAGAGGGAGATTATTTTCCAGTAAAAGTAGGTGTGACATAACCGTGGTTGTTCAATATATTTATAGATGAGGTTGTAAGAGAAGTGAATGCGAGGGTCTTGGAAAGAGATGTAGAGTTAAAAGATAAAGAAGCAAAGTAAAAGGACACAAGTGCAACTAATGTGACATTTTATTGTGGCAACGTTTCGCTCTCCAGGAGCTTTATCAAGCCATTAGTTGCACTTGTGTCCTTTTACTTTACATATTGTCGGTAATTCTACCAACTTTATTACATAAAGAAGCAAGCACAAAGGGGAAGTTGTCACAGTTGCTCTTTGCTGATGACGCTGTGTTTTTGGGAGATTCTGAAGAGAAGTTGCAGAGGTTGTTGGATGAATTTGGTATGAAATTAAAAGTGAATATAAGAAAGAGTAAGGTGATGAGGATAACAAAAAGATTAGGTGATGAAAGATTGGATATCAGATTGGAGGGAGAGAGTATGGAGGAGGTGAATGTATTCAGATATTTAGGAGTGGACATGTTAGCAGATGGGTCTATGAAGGATGAGGTTTATCATAGAATTGATGAGGGGAAAAGGGTGAGTGGTGCACTTAGGAGTCTGTAGAGACAAAGAACTTTGTCCATGAAAGCAAAGAGGGGAATGTATAAGAGTATAGATATATCAACACTCTTGTATGGGTGTGAAGCATGGGTGATGAATGTTGCAACAAGGAGGAGGCTGGAGGTAGTGGAGATGTCATGTCTGAGGGTGATGTGTGGTGTGAATATAATGCAGAGAACTCATAGTTTGGAAATTAGGAGAAAGTGTGGGATTACCAAAACTATTCTCCAGAGGGATGAGGAGGGGTTGTTGAGGTGGTTCAGACATGTAGAGAGAATGGAACAAAACAGAATGACTTCGAGAGTGTATAAATCTGTAGGGGAGCGAAGGCAGGGTAGGGGTTGGCCTAGGAAGGGTTGGAGGGAGGGGGTAAAGGAGGTTTTGTGTGCGAGAGGCATGGACTTCAAGCAAACATGTGTGAGCGTATTTGATAGGAGTGAATGGAGACAATTGGTTTTTAACCCTTTCAGGGTTTCCGACGTACTAGTACGGCTTACGCACCAGGGTTATTGACGTAATATATATTTTTTTTTATTAGCACACTGGCCAATTCCCACCAAAGCAGGGTGGCCCGAAAAAGAAAAACTTTCACTATCATTCACTCCATCACTGTCTTGCCAGAAGGGTGCTGTACATTACAGTTTTTAAACTGCAACATTAACACCCCTCCTTCAGAGTGCAGGCACTGTACTTCCCATCTCCAGGACTCAAGTCCGGCCTGCCGGTTTCCCTGAATCCCTTCATAAATGTTACTTTGCTCACACTCCAACAGCACATCAAGTATTAAAAACCATTTGTCTCCATTCACTCCTATCAAACACACTCACGCATGCCCGCTGGAAGTCCAAGCCCCTCGCACACAAAACCTTCTTTACCCCCTCCCTCCAACCTTTCCTAGGCTGACCCCTACCCCGCCTTCCTTCCACTACAGACTGATACACTCTTGAAGTCATTCTGTTTCGCTCCATTCTCTCTACATGTCCGAACCACCTCAACAATCCTTCCTCAGCCCTCTGGACAACAGTTTTGGCAATCCCGCACCTCCTCCTAACTTCCAAACTACGAATTCTTTGCATTATATTCACACCACACATTGCCCTCAGACATGACATCTCCACTGCCTCCAGCCTTCTCCTCACTGCAACATTCATCACCCATGCTTCACACCCATATAAGAGCATTGGGAAAACTATACTCTCATACATTCCCCTCTTTGCCTCCAAGGACAAAGTTCTTTGTCTCCACAGACTCCTAAGTGCACCGCTCACCCTTTTCCCCTCATCAATTCTATGATTCACTTCATCTTTCATAGACCCATCCACTGACACGTCCACTCCTAAATATCTGAATACATTCACCTCCTTCATACTCTCTCCCTCCAATCTGATATCCAGTCTTTCATCACCTAATCTTTTTGTTATCCTCATAACCTTACTCTTTCCTGTATTCACTTCTAATTTTCTTCTTTTACATACCCTACCAAATTCATCCACCAACCTCTGCAACTTCTCTTCAGAATCTCCCAAGAGCACAGTGTCATCAGCAAAGAGCAACTGTGACAACTCCCACTTTATGTGTAATTCATTATCTTTTAACTCCACGCCTCTTGCCAAGACCCTCGTATTTACTTCTCTTACAACCCCATCTGCAAATATATTAAACAACCATGGTGACATCACACATCCTTGTCTAAGGCCTACTTTTACTGGGAAATAATCTCCCTCTTTCCTACATACTCTAACTTGAGGCTCACTATCCTCGTAAAAACCTCTTTAGCCTTATCTAAATACTGTTCACTTATATGTTTCACTGTAAACACCTGGTCCACACACCCCCTACCTTTCCTAAAGCCTCCTTGTTCATATGCTATCCTATTCTCCGTCTTACTCTTAATTCTTTCAATAATAACTCTACCATACACTTTGCCAGGTATACTCAACAGACTTATCCCCCTGTAATTTTTGCACTCTCTTTTGTCCCCTTTGCCTTTATACAAAGGAACTATGCATGCTCTCTGCCAATCCCTAGGTACCTTACCCTCTTCCATATATTTATTAAATAATAGCACCAACCACTCCAAAACTATATCCCCATCTGCTTTTAACATTTCTATCTTGATCCCATCAATCCCAGCTGCCTTACCCCCTTTCATTTTACCCACTGCCTCACGAACTTCTCCCACACTCACAACTGGCTCTTCCTCACTCCTACAAGATGTTATTCCTCCTTGCCCTATATATGAAATCACAGCTTCCCTATCTTCGTCAACATTTAACAATTCCTCAAAATATTCCCTCCATCTTCCCAATACCTCTAACTCTCCATTTAATAACTCTCCTCTCCTATTTTTAACTGACAAATCCATTTATTCTTTAGGCTTCCTTAACTTGTTAATCTCACTCCAAAACTTTTTCTTATTTTCAACATAAATTGTTGATAACATCTTACCCACTCTCTCATTTGCTCTCTTTTTACATTGCTTCACCACTCTTTTAACCTCTCTTTTTCTCCATATACTCTTCCCTCCTTGCATCACTTCTACTTTGTAAAAACATCTCATATGCTAACTTTTTCTCCCTTACTACTCTCTTTACATCATCATTCCACCAATCGCTCCTCTTCCCTCCCGCACCCACTTTCCTGTAACCAAAAACTTCTGCTGAACACTCCAACACTACATTTTTAAACCTACCTCATGCCTCTTTGACCCCATTGCCTATGCTCTCATTAGCCCATCCGTCCTCCAATAGCTGTTTATATCTTACCCTAACTGCCTCCTCTTTTAGTTTATAAACCTTCACCTCTCTCTTCCCTGATGCTTCTATTCTCCTTGTATTCCATCTGCCTTTTACTCTCAGTGTAGCTACAACTAAAAAGTGATCTGATACATCTGTGGCCCCTCTATAAATATGTACATCCTGAAGTCTACTCATAACCCAACAAACTACTGTCATTTCGCCCTACATCATATCTTGTATACTTATTTATCCTCTTTTTCTTAAAATATGTATTACCTGTAACTAAACCCCTTTTTATACAAAGTTCAATCAAAGGGCTCCCATTATCATTTACACCTGGCACCCCAAACTTACCTACCACACCCTCTCTAAAAGTTTCTCCTACTTTAGCATTCAGGTCCCCTACCACAATTACTTTCTCACTTGGTTCAAAGGTTCCTATACATTCACTTAACATCTCCCAAAATCTCTCTCTCTCTCCTCTACATTCATCTCTTCTCCAGGTGCATACATGCACTTTGACCCACTTTTTGCATCCAACCTTTACTTTAATCCACATAATCCTTGAATTTACACATTCATATTCTCTTTTCTCCTTCCATAACTGATCCTTCAACATTACTGCTACCCCTTCCTTTGCTCTAACTCTCTCAGATACTCCAGATTTAATCCCATTTATTTCCCCCCACCGAAACTCCCCTACCCCCTTCAGCTTTGTTTCGCTTAGGGCCAGGACATCCAACTTTTTTTCATTCATAACATCAGCAATCATCTGTTTCTTGTCATCTGCACTACATCCACGCACATTCAAGCATCCCAGTTTTATAAAGTTTTTCTTCTTCTCTTTTTTAGTAAATGTCTACAGGAGAAGGGGTTACTAGCCCATTGCTCCCGGCATTTTAGTCGCCTCATACGACACGCATGGCTTACGGAGGAAAGATTCTTTTCCACTTCCCCATGGACAATAGAAGAAATAAAGAAGAACAAGAGCTATTTAAGAAAAGGAGAAAAACCTAGATTATTATTTTATTATTATCACACTGGCCGATTCCCACCAAGGCAGGCTGGCCCGAAAAAGAAAAACTTTCACCATCATTCACTCCATCACTGTCTTGCCAGAAGGGTGCTTTACACTACAGTTTTTAAACTGCAACATTAACACCCCTCCTTCAGAGTGCAGGCACTGTACTTCCCATCTCCAGGACTCAAGTCCGGCCTGCCGGTTTCCCTGAACCCCTTCATAAATGTTACTTTGCTCACACTCCAACAGCACGTCAAGTATTAAAAACCATTTGTCTCCATTCACCCCTATCAAACACGCTCATGCATGCCTGCTGGAAGTCCAAGCCCCTCGCACACAAAACCTCCTTTACCCCCTCCCTCCAACCTTTCCTAGGCCGACCCCTACCCCGCCTTCCTTCCACTACAGACTGATACACTCTTGAAGTCATTCTGTTTCGCTCCATTCTCTCTACATGTCCGAACCACCTCAACAACCCTTCCTCAGCCCTCTGGACAACAGTTTTGGTAATCCCGCACCTCCTCCTAACTTCCAAACTACGAATTCTCTGCATTAATTCACACCACACATTGCTCTCAGACATGACATCTCCACTGCCTCCAGCCTTCTCCTCGCTGCAACATTCATCACCCATGCTTCACACCCATATAAGAGTGTTGGTAAAACTATACTCTCATACATTCCCCTCTTTGCCTCCAAGGACAAAGTTCTTTGTCTCCACAGACTCCTAAGTGCACCACTCACTCTTTTCCCCTCATCAATTCTATGATTCACCTCATCTTTCATAGACCCATCCGCTGACACGTCCACTCCCAAATATCTGAATACATTCACCTCCTCCATACTCTCTCCCTCCAATCTGATATTCAATCTTTCATCACCTAATCTTTTTGTTATCCTCATAACCTTACTCTTTCCTGTATTCACCTTTAATTTTCGTCTTTTGCACACCCTACCAAATTCATCCACCAATCTCTGCAACTTCTCTTCAGAATCTCCCAAGAGCACAGTGTCATCAGCAAAGAGCAGCTGTGACAACTCCCACTTTGTGTGTGATTCTTTATCTTTTAACTCCACGCCTCTTGCCAAGACCCTCGCATTTACTTCTCTTACAACCCCATCTATAAATATATTAAACAACCACGGTGACATCACACATCCTTGTCTAAGGCCTACTTTTACTGGGAAATAATTTCCCTCTTTCCTTCATACTCTAACTTGAGCCTCACTATCCTCGTAAAAACTCTTCACTGCTTTCAGTAACCTACCTCCTACACCATACACTTGCAACATCTGCCACATTGCCCCCCTATCCACCCTGTCATATGCCTTTTCCAAATCCATAAATGCCACAAAGACCTCTTTAGCCTTATCTAAATACTGTTCACTTATATGTTTCACTGTAAACACCTGGTCCACACACCCCCTACCTTTCCTAAAGCCTCCTTGTTCATCTGCTATCCTATTCTCCGTCTTACTCTTAATTCTTTCAATAATAACTCTACCATACACTTTACCAGGTATACTCAGCAGACTTATCCCCCTATAATTTTTGCACTCTCTTTTATCCCCTTTGCCTTTATACAAAGGAACTATGCATGCTCTCTGCCAATCCCTAGGTACCTTACCCTCTTCCATACATTTATTAAATAATTGCACCAACCACTCGAAAACTATATCCCCACCTGCTTTTAACATTTCTATCTTTATCCCATCAATCCCGGCTGCCTTACCCCCTTTCATTTTACCTACTGCCTCACGAACTTCCCCCACACTCACAACTGGCTCTTCCTCACTCCTACAAGACGTTATTCCTCCTTGTCCTATACACGAAATCACAGCTTCCCTATTTTCATCAACATTTAACAATTCCTCAAAATATTCCCTCCATCTTCCCAATACCTTTAACTCTCCATTTAATAACTCTCCTCTCCTATTTTTAACTGACAAATCCATTTGTTCTCTAGGCTTTCTTAACTTGTTAATCTCACTCCAAAACTTTTTCTTATTTTCAACAAAATTTGTTGATAACATCTCACCCACTCTCTCATTTGCTCTCTTTTTACATTGCTTCACCACTCTCTTAACCTCTCTCTTTTTCTCCATATACTCTTCCCTCCTTGCATCACTTCTACTTAGTAAAAACTTCTCATATGCTAACTTTTTCTCCCTTACTACTCTCTTTACATCATCATTCCACCAATCGCTCCTCTTCCCTCCCGCACCCACTTTCCTGTAACCACAAACTTCTGCTGAACACTCTAACACTACATTTTTAAACCTACCCCATACCTCTTCGACACCATTGCCTATGCTCTCATTAGCCCATCTATCCTCCAATAGCTGTTTATATCTTTCCCTAACTGCCTCCTCTTTTAGTTTATAAACCTTCACCTCTCTCTTCCCTGATGCTTCTATTCTCCTTGTATCCCATCTACCTTTTACTCTCAGTGTAGCTACAACTAGAAAGTGATCTGATATATCTGTGGCCCCTCTATAAACATGTACATCCTGAAGTCTACTCAACAGTCTTTTATCTACCAATACATAATCCAACAAACTACTGTCATTTTGCCCTACATCATATCTTGTATACTTATTTATCCTCTTTTTCTTAAAATATGTATTACCTATAACTAAACCCCTTTCTATACAAAGTTCAATCAAAGGGCTCCCATTATCATTTACACCTGGCACCCCAAACTTAACCTACCACACCCTCTCTAAAAGTTTCTCCTACTTTAGCATGCAGGTCCCCTACCACAATTACTCTCTCACTTGGTTCAAAGGCTCCTATACATTCACTTAACATCTCCCAAAATCTCTCTCTCTCCTCTACATTCCTCTCTTCTCCAGGTGCATACACGCTTATTATGACCCACTTTTCGCATCCAACCTTTAATTTAATCCACATAATTCTTGAATTTACACATTCATATTCTCTTTTCTCCTTCCATAACTGATCATTTAACATTACTGCTACCCCTTCCTTTGCTGTAACTCTCTCAGATACTCCAGATTTAATCCCATTTATTTCCCCCCACTGAAACTCCTCTACCCCCTTCAGCTTTGTTTCGCTTAGGGCCAGGACATCCAACTTCTTTTCATTCATAACATCAGCAATCATCTGTTTCTTGTCATCCGCACTACGTCCACGCACATTTAAGCATCCCAGTTTTATAAAGTTTTTCTTCTTCTCTTTTTTAGTAAATGTCTACAGGAGAAGGGATTACTAGCCCATTGCTCCCGGCATTTTAGTCGCCTCATACGACACGCATGGCTTATGGAGGAAAGATTCTTTTCCACTTCCCCATGGACAATAGAAGAAATAAAGAAGAACAAGAGCTATTTAGAAAAAGGAGAAAAACCTAGATGTATGTATATATATATGCATGTGCGTGTCTGTGAAGTGTGACCACAGTGTAAGTAGGAGTAGCAAGATATCCCTGTTATCTAGCGTGTTTATGAGACAGAAAAAGACACCAGCAATCCTATCATCATGTAAAACAGTTACAGGTTTCTGTTTCACAGTCATCTGGCAGGACGGTAGTACTTCCCTGGGTGGTTGCTGTCTACCAACCTACTACCTAATAGACGTAATTTTACCCCTAATTTCTAGTGCCTTCAAATCTAGCGAGAGAAAGCTGGTAGGCCTACATATGAAAGAATGGGTCTATGTGGTCAGTGTGCACAGTATAAAAAAACCCTGCAGTAAACACTGTATAATGAGAAAAAAAAACTTTGACAGTGTTTTTGGTTTAAAACAGCGACTTTGCACTGTATTTGTATGGTATTTTTGGTTGTATTCTAGTTTTCCTGATCTCATTTTATACAATGTAAGACATATTACAGAAATAGAGATGATTTTAATTGGTTTCACAATGAAAAGTACCTTGAAATTGAGCTCAAAGTAGCAGAAATGATCGATTTTTGCCAAAGTTCAAAAGTAAACAAATCATGCCATGCGTCCAATACACATCAACTGGTGAGTCTAATATTCTTTCACGTGTGCTGATATTATTCATACCATTTCTGCACTAATGCTACATAACAGTAAATCTTCTGTTTTTTGTTAGAATCAAAATTCAAAGTGGAAAGCAAAAGAAAGGGCGTGGTGACTTGACTAATGAACAAAGGAAATGTTATTTTAGTGCCAGGAATGTCTGTCTTGTTTATTCTGGACCCTATTTGGAAATTGGCATCTTTTGAAATTTGTGTGAAATTGGCAAAATTGCTAATTTCTGACCACTTTATTGGATAGTTGAAATCGGTAAATGGGTGGTTTCTTGTACCCATTTGATAGAAAAATGGAGTTCTAGCAGAACAGTTTTGATTTGCGTCGACTAGTACATTGGAATTGGAAGTAAATAGGGTTCAAAGTTGGCGAAATCGCCAATGCATAAACAACATCAAGACCGCTAACTTCACGAGAGCATAATTCCATAAGTTTTCCATCAAATTTCATACTTTTGGTGTCATTAAGATTGGGAAAAGATTCGCTATCTTTTCACAGGAAAAAATAATTTTTTTTTTCCGAAAAATTTTCAACCCTGAGAACAAGTTTAGGAGAAGGCCTCTCGACCCTGAAAGGGTTAATACTTGACGTGCTGTTGGAGTGTGAGCAAAGTAACATTTATGCAGGGATTCAGGGAATCCGGCAGGCCAGACTTGATTCCTGGAGATGGGAAGTACAGTGTCTGCACTCTGAAGGAGGGGTGTTAATGTTGCAGTTTTATAACTGTAGTGTAAAGCACCCCTCTGGCAAGACAGTGATGGAGTGAATGATGATGAAAATTTTTCTTTTTCGGGCCACCCTGCCCTGGTGGGAATCGGCCGATGTGTTAAAAAAAAAATAAAAACAATGAGCAAAATTTTTTTGACTATGCAGCATTAATACGAAGCTGTATTGTGTTAGACATGCATGTACTAGGAATGCTTCATGACTCATGAAATCGTAATAACACAATTGCAAGCAATCATGAAGGCAATTTTGAAGGGACTTGAGATAGAGTTCACTACAGCCATGCTGGCAGGAGATTCATATGTAAATACTTGCATTTGTGGTCACAGTGGGGCCTCTGCTAACCTCCCTATGGTGTATAAATTTACCTAGCTGGATGAATCTTATTTTAGCCAACTGGCCCAGTGGCTTACGCACTGGCGTGGAGTTGTACAACTTGCTTGCCATAGGTTCAGACCCCACCTGTACTGTGGTTTGGTAGGAATGCTTCAGTTTGGTAATTAAGTTTTTACTAAGCACTTAGATCCTGTGTTATACTTAATTATCTTGTAAGAATCTACATTTTGATACTAATCTAGATGCTGCTAGTTTAGATACTAGTTTATATACTTTACCAGGTAAAACAAGGTATGTACATACAGTACACTTGTACATAAATATTTTGGACCCATTGTTATAGATCAAGATTTGTTTCTTTTCATTTCTACTCATTTTTTTTTTATTTATTAGTGCATAGCTGCAGGTGTTGCCAAAAACCTCTCAGGTACAGTGGAACCTTGGTACTCAAACTTAATTTGTTCCAGAAGGCTGTTCAAGTACCAAACGAATTTTTCCCAACCAACTTTCTTTTTTGGTTGGCTGTTATCGAAGAAACAGGAAATAGTTTACAGCGAAATTCTGGCAGGTCTTGTTTGTTTGGTTGAGTGCCAAGCAAATGGTTGACTACCAAGCGATTCTTTTACTGAACAAAGCGTTTGAATACCAAATTGTTTGAGTAGGGAGCTGTTTGAATACCGAGGTTCCACTGTATTTTGTCAGATATGGAACTATATGCCATAAGCATTTATATGTAGTCTGTTGTTGCTGGTGGCCATTTGTACTGTATTCATATTAGCTGAGAAGTTTATGCATTTAGATTCAATCTGAGGCTTATGAGATATAGTTTGAATGCCTGATTATTGTGGATCTCAGGGTCAACTGTTTTTTTAATGTACAGTACTTGGTATCATCTACAGGCAAAGTACATGAACTTCCAGCTAGCCTTGAGGACACATGCTGGAAAACAGGAATCAGTCACACAGTGAAGGTCAAGTTTAATGATTTCTTTCATTACTTCCAAGCAACTTTTGTGATTTTAAGTCATTTAATGTACTATGTATTAACGTACATACCGGTATTTATGAGAAGCTGTAAACTCGTTTAGTCGTTGAATGCAAGGAATGATGGAGGCTCAATCCTCCCTTCACTAATCACTAGGAAAGTATTATATCTAGTTCTCAGTTTGGTCGTATATATTTACCAGTACTTCAGGAGGCACAGCAACAAAAGGAGACTTAGTGTTGTGGCAGAGTTCATGCATATCTTGGAAAGCAACCAAAATGCTTGAGGAAGGGTCTAATAACCCCTTTTTTAATCTGTTAGTAAAATGAAAAAGAAGAAAATTTTTTGAAGTTGGGTTGTTTGAATGTGCTTAAATGTGGTATAGATATTAAGAAAGAATTAAGAGTAGCAAGAATGGAAGCCAGATATCCTAGCACTGAGTGAAACAGGATTAAAAGAGGTGGGAGAGTTTGAATGTGAAGAAGTAAAAGGGTTAATTCAGGTATATGTGAAAGAGCATTGCAAAACAAGGAGTAATGGTAATATTAAATGAACACTTGAGAAAAAAGGCAGATAGAAATGCTGAAATTCAAGAATTACCTGTGTGGGTTTCAAATGGGACTTAGGAACCAGATTTTAATAAGTATTTATGCATCTGGAGGTAAGAGCAGTGGAGATTTAGAGAAAAAATATTGTGAGAGATGTTAAGTAAATATTTGGAGGAGTTTTGAATGAAGTAGGAGAATAATTGTTTTGGAAGATTTTAATGATAACGCGGGAGAGACTTTATAGATGTCATATTAACAAAGTTTGGAGTGCCAAGGGTACCTGGAGTTTACCTGGAGAGAGTTCCGGGGGTCAACGCCCCCGCGGCCAGGTCTGTGACCAGGCCTCCTGGTGGATCAGAGCCTGATCATCCAGGCTGTTACTGCTGGCTGCACGCAAACCAACGTACGAGCCACAGCCCGGCTGGTCAGGAACCGACTTTAGGTGCTTGTCCAGTGCCTGCTTGAAGACTGCCAGGGGTCTGTTGGTAATCCCCCTTATGTATGCTGGGAGGCAGTTGAACAGTCTCGGGCCCCTGGCACTTATTGTTTGGTCTCTTAACGTGCTAGTGACACCCCTGCTTTTCATTGGGGGGATGTTGCATCGTCTGCCAAGTCTTTTGCTTTCGTAGTGAGTGATTTTCGTGTGCAAGTTCGGTACTAGTCCCTCTAGGATTTTCCAGGTGTATATAATCATGTATCTCTCCCGCCTGCATTCCAGGGAATACAGGCTCAGGAACCTCAAGCGCTCCCAGTAATTTAGGTGTTTTATCTCCGTTATGCCCGCCGTGAAGGTTCTCTGTACATTTTCTAGGTCAACAATTTCACCTGCCTTGAAAGGTGCTGTTAGTGTGCAGCAATATTCCAACCTAGATAAAACAAGTGACCTGAAGAGTGCCATCATGGGCTTTGCATCCCTAGTTTTGAAGGTTCTCATTATCCATCCTGTCATTTTTCTAGCAGATGCGATTGATACAATGTTATGGTCCTTGAAGGTGAGATCCTCCGACATGATCACTCCCAGGTCTTTGACGTTGGTGTTTTACTCTATTTTGTGGCCAGAATTTGTTTTGTACTCTGATGAAGATTTAATTTCCTCATGTTTACCATATCTGAGTAATTGAAATTTCTCATCGTTGAACTTCATATTCTTTTCTGCAGCCCACTGAAAGATTTGGTTGATGTCCGCCTGGAGCCTTGCAGTGTCTGCAATGGAAGACACTGTCATGCAGATTCGGGTGTCATCTGCAAAGGAAGACACGGTGCTGTGGCTGACATCCTTGTCTATGTCAGATATGAGGATGAGGAACAAGATAGGAGCGAGTACTGTGCCTTGTGGAACAAAGCTTTTCACCGTAACTGCCTCGGACTTTACTCTGTTGACTACTACTCTCTGTGTTCTGTTAGTGAGAAAATTATAGATCCATCGACCGACTTTTCCTGTTATTCCTTTAGCAAGCATTTTGTGCGCTATTATGCCATGGTAACACTTGTCGAAGGCTTTTACAAAGTCTGTATATATTACATCTGCATTCTTTTTGTCTTCTAGTGCATCTAGGACCTTGTCGTAGTGATCCAACAGTTGAGACAGACAGGAGCGACCTGTTCTAAACCCATGTTGCCCTGGGTTGTGTAATTTATGGGTTTCTAGATGGGTGGTGATCTTGCTTCTTAGGACCCTTTCAAAGATTTTTATGATATGGGATGTTAGTGCTATCGATCTGTAGTTCTTTGCTATTGCTTTACTGCCCCCTTTGTGGAGTGGGGCTATGTCTGTTGTTTTTAGTAACTGTGGGACGACCCCCATGTCCATGCTCCCTCTCCGTAGGATGGTAAAAGCTCGTGATAGGGGCTTCTTGCAGTTCTTGATGAACACGGAGTTCCACGAGTCTGGCCGTGGGGCAGAGTGCATGGGCATGTCATTTATCACCTGTTCAAAGTCATTTGGTGTCAGGATAACATCAGATAGGCTTGTGTTAACCAAATTCTGTGGCTCTCTCATAAAAAATTCATTTTGATCTTCGACTCTCAGTCTGGTTAGCGGCTTGCTAAAAACTGAGTCATATTGGGACTTGAGTAGCTCGCTCATTTCCTTGCAGTCATCTGTGTACGACCCATCTTGTTTAAGTAGGGGCCCAATACTAGACGTTGTTCTCGACTTTGATTTGGCATAGGAGAAGAAATACTTTGGGTTTCTTTTGATTTCATTTATGGCTTTTAGTTCTTCCCGCACTTCCTGACTCCTATAAGATTCCTTTAGCTTAAGTTTGATGCTTGCTATTTCTCTGACCAGTGTCTCCCTACGCATTTCAGATATATTGATATCTTTTAGCCGCTCTGTTATTCTTTTCCGTCGCCTGTAAAGGGAGCGCCTGTCTCTTTCTATTTTACATCTACTCCTCCTTTTTCTTAGATGAATAAGCCTTGTGCATACATCGAGTGCCACCGAGTTAATCTGTTCTAGGCATAAGTTGGGGTCTGTGTTGCTTAGTATATCTTCCCAGGTTATATCGGTTAGGACTTGGTTTACTTGGTCCCACTTTATGTTTTTGTTATTGAAGTTGAGTTTGGTGAATGCTCCCTCGTGACTACTCTCATTATGTCGGTCTGGGGCTCCACGCATTCATGTCTGAACCTCAATTATGTTGTGATCTGAGTATATTGTTTTTGATATGGTGACATTCCATATCAGATCATCATTGTTAGTGAAGATGAGGTCTAGTGTATTCTCCAGTCTAGTAGGCCTTATTATTTGCTGGTTTAAATGTAACTAGGCTTGGAAGGAGTTTGATAATAAGTAATGATTGTTTTACATAGGAGGATAAATAAGAACTTGCAGCATTAGGAGGTACTTAATGACAGCAGTTTGCTAGAGTATGTATTTGTAGATAAAAAATTGATGGATTGACTTATAAGACAAGCATGTATGAAGGGCTACTGATAAACTAGATCATCATAGGAGCAAGATAGGGAAGATAGGGAATTGTGTGATTTCATGAGTCAAGAAGATCTATAGATGAAGGGGCAAGGCAGTAGGAAGGATAAAAGGGAGGTGAGGCAGGTGTCATTAAGACTAAGATGCTGAAAGCATGTGGGGATAGAGTTTTAGAATTGTTGGTGTATTTTTTTTATTACAGAAAGAAAGATGGGCATTAAAAATATTAGTGGAAAACAGGCATAGTTGGTTTGTATAAATGAATGGGACAAGAAAGAATGGAAGAATTATAGTGAAATAATGGTTGTTGTTGTTGAGGTGGTTTGATAATTTAGAGAGAATGGATCAAAGTAGAATGACATGGAGAGCATATAAATCTGTAGGGGAAGGAAGGCAGGGTAGGGGTAGTCCTCAAAAAGGTTGGAGGGAAGGGGTAAAGGAGGGTTTGTAGGCGAGGGGCTTGGACTTCCAGCAAGCGTGCATGAGCGTGGTAGATAGGAGTGAATGGAGACGAACGGTTTTTGGGACCTGACGAGCTGTTGGAGTGTGAGCAGGGTAATATTTATTGAAGGGATTCAGAGAAACCGGTTATTTTTATATAGTTGGACTTGAATTCAGGAAATGGGAAGTACAACGCCTGAACTTTGAAGGAGGATTTTAGATTAGATTTTGCCACCGAAGTGGCTAGTCAGGTCACTTTTTATATTGTATCTTTATATATGCTTCTAAACTGTTGTATCTGGGTGCCTCTGCAAAAACATTGATTATGTATGAGTGAGGTGAAAGTGTTGAATGATGAAAGTATTTTCGTTTTTGGGATTTTCTTTCCTTTTGGGTCACCCTGCCTAGGTGGGAGATGGCCGACTTGTTTATTTATTTATTTATTTTCTAGGTAGTAGGTTGGTAGACAGCAACCGCCCAGGGAGGTACTACCGTCCTGCCAAGTGAGTGTAAAACGAAAGCCTGTAATTGTTTTACATGATGGTAGGATTGCTGGTGTCCTTTTTTCTGTCTCATAAACATCATGCAAGATTTCAGGTACGTCTTGCTACTTCTACTTACACTTAGGTCACACTACACGTACATGTACAAGCATATGTATACATACCCCTCTGGGTTTTCTTCTATCTTCTTTCTAGTTCTTGTTCTTGTCTATTTCCTCTTATCTCCATGGGGAAGTGGAACAGAATTCTTCCTCCGTAAGCCATGCGTGTTGTAAGAGGCGACTAAAATGCCAGGAGCAAGGGGCTAGTAACCCCTTCTCCTGTATATATTACTAAATGTGAAAGGAGAAACTTTTGTTTTTTCCTTTTGGGCCACCCTGCCTTGGTGGGATACGGCCGGTGTGTTGAAAGAAAGAAAGATTTATTTATTTATTTATTTATTTATTAATTTGAACATGATACATTGAAGTACAAAAAAATACAGTGGTTAAGTGTAACATGCCAAAGCCCCTTGTATGCAGAGCATTATGGGCAGGCTTAAAATTAACTTAAGATTAAACTAAGCAATGATATATTCAGTGGTAAACATTATTGTAAACAGATAACAATTAAGCACAAATGAGTATTTCAAAGACAGGTCATACAGTATACTGCATAAAGTACATTGTAGAATTATTATCAGAAGAGTTAGAGACACATTAGGTAGTATTTTGGTCCTTTGTGAATTATTATTTTATTATGTATTATTATTATTATTTTATTATGTATTATTATTATTATTACATATTATGATTATTGTTTATTATTATTATTATTATTGCTGTTGTAATTGTTATTGTGGTTAATCTCAAAAAGTTATGTTTACTTTCTAGGATTCTTTATGAATTTGAGGAGGAATCACAGGGTGGCTTACACCGTACAGCTGAACCCAAGTTGGATATTACCTGTAAAACATTTGAACTTATACTGGATTTTATTTATACGGGCCGAGTCATCCTAGATAATGATAACATTCAAGACATATTACAAGCAAGTGATCTCCTCCTCATGACAGATTTAAAGGTTAGTTACAATTTTAAAATGTGTTAAGCAAAGATAGCTTACCTGAAGTTTACCTGGAGAGGGTTTTGGGGGTCAATGCCCCTGTGGCTTGGTCTGAAACCAGGCCTTGTGGTGGATCAGGGTCTGATCAACCAGGCTGTTACTGCTGGCCGCACACAAACTGACGTACAAACCACAGCCCAGTTGGTCAGGTACTGACTTTAGGTGCCTGTCCAGTGCCTTCTTGAAGACAGCCAGGGGTCTATTGGTAATCCCCCTTATGTATGCTAGGAGGCAAATGAACAGTCTTGGGCTCTGGACACTTATTGTGTTGTCTCATTACACTCGTGGCACCCCTGCTTGGTGACAGAATATAGCATTATTTTTGCCTAGAATATTTTCTAAATAATCTTTTGTTAAGCCATTCCATTTTTGTTAAACCATTGTATGTTTATACATTGTATATGTAAGATGCAATAGTGTAAGGCTTTTTCCACTAAGGTACAGACAGGCCTCACTTTACAGCACTTTACTTTATGGTGTTTCACTGATACAGCAGTTTTCAATTATACCCATTCTTCACTTATTTAGACTTCCTACAATAAATATATAAGCTAAGGATGAAAATATTTTTAGGTAGGTAATGTGTGTACTATATATGCATTTTTAAGCCTAGCTGTATTTCTCACTTAACCCTTTCAGGGTCCGTGCCGTAGATCTACGACTTTACGTTGAGGGTCCAAACCATAGATCTACGCCATGAGCTCAGCTCACTCTGATAAGCTGTGAGCGGTAAATTTGGGCCTAGATATGAAAGAATACATCTGTGTGGTATGTGTGCACCACATAAAACAAATCCTGCAGCACACAGTGCATAATGAGAGAAAAAAACTGAGACCGTAATTTTCGATTAAAACAGCGAATTTGCAGTATATTTTTTATAGTTGTATTTGTGATTTCTTGGTCTCATTTGATAGAATGGAAGATATATTACAGAAATAGAGATGATTTTGATTGGTTTTAGTACTGGAAATGGCTTGAAACTGAGCTCGAAGTAGCAGAAATGTTAAATTTTTGCCGATTTTCAAGAGTAAACAAATGACCTCACATGTCTAATACACACCAGCTGGTGGGTCTAATATATGCTCACAAATGTGGTGATATTATTTATACAATTATTACAATATTGCATAACAGTAAATCTTCTATTTTTTTGGTTTGAATAAAAATTCATTATGTGAATAAAAAATCAAAATGGAATTAATTTCTAAAGCCTGAAAACGTAATTAATGAACAGAGGAAATGTTAGTTTAGTGCCAGGAATGCCTGCATTGTTTATTATGGACCCTATTTTGAAATTGGAATATTTTGAACTTTGCATTAAATTGGCCAAATTACCAATTTCTGATCACTTTATTTTGCAGTTGAAACAGTTGACTTGGCAATTTCTTGTGCTCAATCGATAGAATAGAAGTAATACTAGTGAAATAGCTAAGAATTTGGTTGACTGGAATAATGTAATTGGCCTAAAATGGGAGTCAGAGTCGGCAAAATCGCCGATGCATAAATATTGCTGACACATCAAAATTCGCAAGAGCATAATTTTGTCAATTTTCCATCAAATTTTGTACTTTTTGTTTTATTACCTTCAGAAAAAGATTCTCTACCATTTCATAAGAAAAAATAACAAAATTATTTTTTGAAAATTCTTGGACCCTGGTGCACACTTTGAAATTTGGCCTCTGGACCCTGAAAGGGTTAATATATGAAAATGTAAACATGTTATCAGGCTTTTATTTGCATTTAAAAAAGAAAAGAGGTTATGATTTACTTTACAGTGATTTTCACTTTACAGCAGTTGCCTGGATCCTAACTTGGTGTATAAGTGGGGCTCTCCTGTATAGTAATAAAAAAAACAAAACACATTCACCATCATTTATTCAATAGTTGTCTTGCCAGAAGTAAATGGCCATCACTGTTCAAATGATCCTGCAAATTACAGTACCCCTACCCATCCTTCCAACTTCTTTATATGTAAAACATATGCAGTTACAGTAGAACCTCAAATTTCGAATGTATCGCTTATCGAACTCTTTGAAAATCGACCGCTTTTTTTCGAACCAACTTTGTCCCTATTATTGAATTCGCCCCTCCTTTCGAACTGCCTGGTACCGGACCTGTCTGCCAGCCCGCTCTGTCTGTGTCCCCACGCAGGTGGGGACACAGACAGAGCGTGTTGTCTTAGAGATGATATAAGATTAGGAACATCGGACACAGAATCTGTTTGGCTACAGATTCTCAAGGGTCGTGACAAATTAATTTTGGGTGTGATTTATAGGCCCCCAAACCTTGATAAAGAGTGCAGTAAGCTGTTATGGGACGAAATTCATAAGGAATCTAGATATGAAAATGTTGTGTTAATGGGAGATTTTAACTTTAGATAAATTGATTGGAACAATATGACAGGAAATCTTGAGTCTAGTGACTTTCTTGACAAGGTTCAGGATTGTTTTTTAGAACAGTTTGTGACAGAACCAACTAGAGGAAACAGTCTGCTTGACTTGGTTCTTGCCAACAAAGAATCACTAATTAATAATCTTGAGGTTAATGATGAATTTGGGAAAAGTGATCACAAATCACTTTAGTTTCAATATATCATGGAATTACCCAGATAACTGCAATCAAATCTCTGTCCCAGACTTGCGCTTGGCCAATTTCATGGGACTGAAAAATTACCTGGGTGGGCTAAATTGGGATGATGTTACAAAAAATGCGATTTCTAATAAGCTTAGAGATCTCCAGTGAATACTAGAAAGGACTGCCCTTCTAGCATCCAGCCTGTTACTGGGTTTTCGTAACAATTAGTCAGTATCCTTGTCCAATTATCCATTAGAATTCAATAAGAATTATTAGTGCTTCAGGATTACAACTGGTAGGCTACTAACTAGAGAAATTAAAATTTAATAAATTTATTAATCATTAAGTTGTCTAGGCATATATCAAATTAAATTAAATCAATATCAACAAAATAAGAATAATCACTTCTCTCGTGTACAGTATTTTTGTGCTGAAAGCACATATCACATTTATAATTCTTAAGTACCATCTAGTACATTAACATTTAATAATACAATATACAAATAAGTGTGTGTATGTAAGTGCTCTAAGTAGTTCGCTGTGTCTCACGACTCGTCTAGACTTAAACAAGTGACTGACAAAGTCCTCGCATAAACTAACTTCTTGACCAACTGGCAGTCAGAACAGTCTGCTTGAACAATAAAAAGAATGCTAAGCCCAATAGCAATATAACAAGCGACTGCGACACAGAATCAGGAACAAGGAGGTAATATAACGACACTAAGTAGGGACCATCTGCAGATCCTCCACAAAAGTCACACAACTCCCATACTACTGAATCTAAGTTCAGCATAAGAAAATCCCCGACTGTGACAGTACACAGATACCAGTACAAGTTAGGTCAGAAGCTACAGCTCAGGACCTGAGTTGCTCAGAGTGTCTATTCGACACACAACCTCAGTACAACGTCGAAAATCACTAAGTCTATACAGTGTTCTGTGAACAGAGTCCCACAGAACCTACAACAATAATGAGACAAGAGACGATCTTCCAACAAGGGCCAATAAGGGAGATTTAGGCTTGTCTTGTCTAGAATACGTCCAACCACCAAGCGAGTCTAGACCAGACTGAATACTTCAGGCGAGGTGAGATCACCCCTCTCCCCCTCGATCACGTGATAGCTCCGTGGACAGTTGCTGCCTAGCAACAGAAGCCGGCAGAGTAACGAGCAAAGAGCGATAATTACAGTAGTTAGACAATCAAGACTTGAACTATGAGCACATAATAATATGTTACATCCTACCTAACAAAAGTAACTAAGTCAAATAATAATATAAAGCAATATATTCACGATTTAGCTATTATCACAAATATAAGCAATATAAAATTATATGAAAAGATAATATACATTATATACATATACATCATATACATTGTAACCCATTCAAGGGTTGCAACAGATGACCTGACTATGGGTCAGGGAGGTTATCTTGGTTGCCAATATGAATTTTCAGAGCATAGTTCTAGCTGCTCAGACAACTTTTGTTCGGAGTAGGGAAATTAGATCTAACATAAATAATCCCAAATGGATGAGCAATAGATTAAAACATCCCATTGGTCAAAAGAGAGGCATATATAGGCATATCAAAAGAGGGGATGGGCAGTTAAGAAATCAATATATTCAATTAAAGAGAGAATAAAAGGAATAAGAAAAGGAAAAAGGGATTATGAGGCTAAGGTCGCAAGGAATTCGAAGACTAACCCAAAAGGGTTCTTTCAGGTATACAGAAGTAAGATTAGGGACAAGATAGGCTTACTTAAGAGTAACTTAGGTCAGATCACTGACAATGATAAGAATATGTGTGAAATTTTCAACAGTAAGGCTTTCAATAGAGTTCCACATCAGAGGCTATTGAGGAAACTTAAGGCACACAGAATAGGAGGAGAAATTTTTCCCTGGGTAGAGGCATGGGGAAAATCAGAATGGGGGCACATCACAAGTGGTGTTCCGCAGGGGTCAGTGTTGGGCCTGTTGTTGTTCACTATTTACATAAACGACATACATGAGGGAATAAATAGCAACATATGCAAATTTGCTGATGACACCAAAATAGGCTAGATAATTCATTCTAATGAGGACACTAGAGCACTCCAGGATGATTTGAATAGACTGATGCAATGGTCGGAGAAGTGGCAGATGCAGTTTGATATAGACAACTGCAAAGTTCTAAATGTTGGACAGGAAAATAACCATGCCACATATAAACTAATGTGGATCTTAATACTACTGATTGCGAAAAGGATTTAGGAGTTCTGGTTAGCAGTAATCTAAAACCAAGACAACAGTGCATTAGTGTTCACAATAAAGCTAACAGAATCCTTGGCTTCATATCTAGAAGTATAAATAATAGAAGTCCTCAGGTTGTTCTTCAACTCTATATATCCTTGGTTAGGCCTCATTTAGATTATGCTGCACAGTTCTGGTCACCGTATTACAGAACGGATATAAATGCACTGGAAAACGTACAGAGGAGGATGACAAAGTTGATCCCTTGTATCAGAAATCTTCCCTATGAGGATAGACTGAGGGCCCTGAATCTGCACTCTCTCGAAAGGCGTAGAATTAGGGGGGATATGATCAAGGTGTATAAATGGAAAACAGGAATAAATAAAGGGGATGTTAACAGCGTGCTGAAAATTTCCAGCCAAGACAGGACTCGCAGCAGTGGTTTCAAGTTCGAAAAGTTCAGATTCAGGAAGGATATAGAAAAGCACTGGTTTGGTAATAGAGTTGTGGATGAGTGGAACAAACTCCCGAGTACAGTTATAGAGGCTAAAACGTTGTGTAGTTTTAAAAATAGGTTAGATAAATACATGAGTGGGTGTGGGTGGGTGTGAGTTGGACCTGACTAGCTTTTGCTACTAGGTCTGATGCCTTGCTCCTTCCTTAAGTGGAAGTGACCTGACTAGATGGGTCATTGGGCTGATGGGGGGGAGGGAACATGGACCTGCTTCGCATGGGTCAGTAGGCCTGTTGCAGTGTTCCTTCTTTCTTATGTTCTTATATGCTTATTTAAATTTATTAATAATTGTACACTATATTTGTTGTGTGTATATAAAACTATAATGTAATACTATCTATCAAATATATTTCTTTGTGAATATTTTTGGGTTTCTGGAACGGATTAATTGTATTTCCATTATTTCTTGTGGGAAATGTCACTTCGTCTTTCAAACTTTAGAACTAGCTCCTGGAACAGATTAAGTTCGAAATTTGAGGTTCCACTGTATTTAAAAAGTAGTTAATCAGGTATTGTAAATATTGTTATGAATACCACATGTTACAAATTTTTTTTTTTTTTTTTTTTTTTTTTAACAAGTCGGTCGTCTCCCACCGAGGCAGGGTGACCCAAAAAAGAAAGAAAATCCCCAAAAAGAAAATACTTTCATCATCATTCAACACTTTCACCACACACATTATCACTGCTTTTGCAGAGGTGCTCAGAATACAACAGTTTAGAAGCATATACGTATAAAGATACACAACATATCCCTCCAAACTGCCAATATCCCAAACCCCTCCTTTAAAGTGCAGGCATTGTACTTCCCATTTCCAGGACTCAAGTCCGACTATATGAAAATAACCGGTTTCCCTGAATCCCTTCACTAAATATTACCCTGCTCACACTCCAACAGATCGTCAGGTCCCAAGTATCATTCATCTCCATTCACTCCTATCTAACACGCTCATGCACGCTTGCTGGAAGTCCAAGCCCCTCGCCCATAAAACCTCCTTTACCCCCTCTTTCCAACCCTTTCGAGGACGACCCCTACCCCTCTTTCCTTCCCCTATAGATTTATATGCTTTCCATGTCATTCTACTTTGATCCATTCTCTCTAAATGACCAAACCACCTCAACAACCCCTCTTCTGCCCTCTGACTATTGCTTTTATTAACTCCACACCTTCTCCTAATTTCCACACTCCGAATTTTCTGCATAATATTTACACCACACATTGCCCTTAGACAGGACATCTCCACTGCCTCCAACCGTCTCCTCGCTGCTGCATTTACCACCCAAGCTTCACATCCATATAAGAGTGTTGGTACTACTATACTTTCATACATTCCCTTCTTTGCCTCCATAGATAACGTTTTTTGACTCCACATATACCTCAATGCACCACTCACCTTTTTTCCCTCATCAATTCTATGATTAACCTCATCCTTCATAAATCCATCCACCGACACATCAACTCCCAAGTATCTGAAAACATTCACTTCTTCCATACTCCTCCTCCCCAATTTGATATCCAATTTTTCTTTATCTAAATCATTTGATACCCTCATCACCTTACTCTTTTCTATGTTCACTTTCAACTTTCTACCTTTACACACATTCTCAAACTCATCCACTAACCTTTGCAATTTTTCTTTAGAATCTCCCATATGCACAGTATCATGAGCAAAAAGTAACTGTGTCAATTCCCATTTTGAATTTGATTTCCCATAATTTAATCCCACCCCTCTCCCGAACACCCTAACATTTACTTCTTTTACAACCCCATCTATAAATATATTAAACAACCATGGTGACATTGCACATCCCTGTCTAAGACCTACTTTTACCGGGAAGTATTCTCCCTCTCTTCTACACACCCTAACCTGAGCCTCACTATCCTCATAAAAGCTCTTTACAGCATTTAGTAACTTACCACCTATTCCATATACTTGCAACATCTGCCACATTGCTCCTCTATCCACTCTATCATATGCCTTTTCTAAATCCATAAATGCAATAAAAACTTCCCTACCTTTATCTAAATACTGTTCACATATATGCTTCAATGTAAACACTTGATCTACACATCCCCTACCCACTCTGAAGCCTCCTTGCTCATCCACAATTCTACATTCTGTCTTACCTCTAATTCTTTCAATTATAACATTACCGTATACTTTTCCTGGTATACTCAGTAAACTTATTCCTCTATAATTTTTACAATCTCTTTTGTCCCCTTTCCCTTTATATAAAGGGACTATACATGATCTCCGCCAATCCCTAGGTACCTTCCCCTCTTTCATACATTTATTAAACAAAAGTACCAACCACTCCAACACTACATGTATATCCCCCCCTGCTTTTAACATTTCTGTCATGATCTCATCAGTTCCAGCTGCTTTACCCCCTTTCATTCTACGTAATGCCTCACGTACCTCCACCACACTTACATTCTGCTCTTCTTCACTCCTAAAAGATGGTATACCTCCCTGGCCAGTGCATGAAATTACCGCCTCCCTTTCTTCCTCAACATTTAAAAGTTCCTCAAAATATTCTCGCCATCTACCTAATACCTCCCTCTCCCCATCTACTAACTCCCCTACTCTGTTTTTAACTGACAAATCCATACTTTCCCTAGGCTTTCTTAACTTGTTTAACTCACTCCAAAATTTTTTCTTATTTTCATTAAAATTTCTTGACAGTGCCTCTCCCACTCTTTCATCTGCTCTCCTTTTGCACTCTCTCACCACTCTCTTCACCTTTCTTTTACTCTCCTTATACTCTGCTGTTCTTATAACACTTCTGCTTTGTAAAAACCTCTCGTAAGCTACCTTTTTCTCTTTTATCACACCCTTTGCTTCATCATTCCACCAATCACTCCTCTTTCCTCCTGCCCCCCACCCTCCTATAACCACAAACTTCTGCCCCACATTCTAATACTGCATTTTTAAAACTATTCCAACCCTCTTCAACCCCCCCACTACTCATCTTTGCACTAGCCCACCTTTCTGCCAATAGTCGCTTATATCTCGCCCGAACTTCCTCCTCCCTTAGTTTATACACTTTCACCTCCCTCTTACTTGTTGTTGCCACCTTCCTCTTTCCCCATCTAACTCTTACTCTAACTGTAGCTACAACTAAATAATGATCTGATATATCAGTTGCCCCTCTATAAACATGTACATCCTGGAGCCTACCCATCAACCTTTTATCCACCAATACATAATCTAACAAACTACTTTCATTACGTGCTACATCATACCTTGTATATTTATTTATCCTCTTTTTCATAAAATATGTATTACTTATTACCAAATTTCTTTCTACACATAGCTCAATTAACCCTTTGAGGGTCGACAGGCCCTCTCCGAAACTCGTTCTCAGGGTCGGCCAAATTTAAAAAAAAAAAAAATTATTTTCTCTTATGAAAAGATAGAGAATCTTTTCCCGATCATAAAGACACCAAAAGTTTGAAATTTGATAGAAAACTTACGGAATTATGCTCTCGCAAAGTTAGCGGTCTCGGCGATGTTTACGCATCGGCGATTTTGCCCACTTTGAGCCCCATTTTCGGCCAATTTCACTGTACTAGTCGACAAAAAACATGAATATTTCACTAGAACTCCATTTTTTCTATCGAATGGGTGCAAGAAACCACTCATTTATGAAATTCAACTATCCAGTACAGTGGTCAGAATTTAGCAATTTTGCCAATTTCACACAAATTTCAAAAGATGCCAATTTCCGAATAGGGTCCAGAATAAACAAGAAAGACATTCCTGGCACTAAAATGACATTTCCTCTAGTCATTAGTCACGTCTCAAGGCCCCTCTTATATTCTTTTGCTTTCCACTTTGAATTTTTATTCTCACAAAAAATATAAGATTTACTGTTATGCAGACTACTGTATTAGTGTAAAAAATGGTATAAATATTATTGGTGCACTTGTGAAAGAATATTAGACTCACCAGTTGACGTGTATTGCACGCTTGGCACGATTTGTTTACTTTTGAAGTTTGGTAAAAATCGAACATTTCTGCTACTTTGAGCTCAATTTCAAGGCACCTTTCTTTGTAAAACCAGTCAAAATCATCTAAATTTCTGTAATATGTCTTCCATTCTATAAAATGAGACCAAGAAAACTAGAATACAACAATAAATACCATACGAAAATACACTGCAAAGTCGCTGATTTATTAAAAAAAAATGGTCAGTTTTTTTTTTTCTCATTATGCACTGTGTGCTGCAGGATTTTTTTTAGACTGTGCACACTGACCACATAGACCCATTCTTTCATATGAAGGCCTACCAGCTTTCTCCCACTAGATTTGAGGCCGCTACAATTTATGAGTACTAGTACGTCAAAAACCCCTACGCGTAAGATGTACTAGTACGACGAAAACCCTCAAAGGGTTAAAGGCTTCCCATTTACATTTACCCCTGGCACCCCAAATTTACCTACTACTCCCTCCATAACATTTTTACCCACTTTAGCATTGAAATCCCCAACCACCATTACTCTCACACTTGATTCAAAACTCCCCACGCATTCACTCAACATTTCCCAGAATCTCTCTCTCTCCTCTACACTTCTCTCTTCTCCAGGTCCATACACGCTTACTATAACCCACTTTTCACATCCAATCTTTATTTTACTCCACATAATCCTTGAATTTATACATTTGTAGTCCCTCTTTTCCTGCCATAGCTTATCCTTCAACATTATTGCTACTTCTTCTTTAGCTCTAACTCTATTTGAAACCCCTGACCTAATCCCATTTATTCCTCTCCATTGAAACTCTCCCACCCCCTTCAGCTTTGTTTCACTTAAAGCCAGGACATCCAGTTTCTTCTCATTCATAACATCCACAATCATCTCTTTCTTATCATTTGCACAACATCCATGCACATTCAGACTTCCCACTTTGACAATTTTCTTCTTCTTATTCTTTTTAGTAATCTTTACAGGAAAAGGGGTTACTAGCCCATTGTTTCCGGCATTTTAGTTGACTTTTACAACACGCATGGCTTACGGAGGAAAGATTCTTATTCCACTTCCCCATGGATATAAAAGGAAAAGTAATAAGACCAAGAACTATTAAGATAAAATCAAAGAAAACTCAGATGAGTGTGTATAAATAAACTTGTACATGTATGTGTAGTGTGACCTAAGTGTAAGTAGAAGTAGCAAGACGTACCTGTAATCTTGCATATTTATGAGACAGACAAAAGACACCAGCAATCCTACCATCATGTAAAACAATTACAGGCTTTCGTTTTACACTCACTTGGCAGGACGGTAGTACCTCCCTGGGTGGTTGCTGTCTACCAACCTACTACCTAAAATAGTAAGAAATAGTAAGAAATAGTAAGAAATAGTAAGAAATAAAATTATGATAAAGATTTAAACTTAAATTTCTTCTTCAGAAAATATTACAAAAAATAATGTATAAATAATTAATGGTAACAGGGCTGAGAATAGAATACTTGCTGGTACAGTATTTGTGAATCTTCTCACGTGTAGTATTCAGAATTAGACATATTTAAAAAAATGGTGTTTTAATATAATGCGATACAGTAATTACTGGTTGGTTAAAAATACTATAGAATTCTGTACTGCTTGTCAGTAGGTGTATGATAAGATAAACTAATATTAGCCATTCTGAATACAGTTATTACAATATATTTTTGGGTCTAACTCAGTGAACCATGTAGAAATTACAGTGATTGACAGTCATACCCAGTTTTATTTTTCATTTGCCATTTTGATTCCACTCCTTCAGTGAATTCTTTCATAATCTTCAGAAGATTTCCCTGAATGATCACTGCAGTGATTTTAAGGTTGTATTAAATGGCAGAATGATAACCTACAGTAAGTTGTGTTATAAAGAAATAACTGTACCACATTGCACAGTATGGGTTGTCTGCCTTGTGGTATGTTTTACTGCATGCTTGACACTGCTTTCTTTCTCTAATATTATTCTAGATGTGCAATAAATGCACATATTTCCTTTCTGTGCACCTCTGGCAAGACAGTGATAGAGTGAATGGTGGTGAAAGTGTTTCTTTTTGGGTCCTACCTCGGTGGGAGACCTAGAATATACCTGGCCAGTGTGTTAAAATAAAAAATTACTTTAACTTCAGAAATTGCCCTGCATGGTAGCAAAAGATTTATACAGCATTTTGACCTGCATAGAGCATAAATAAATAAAATCAACTTATAGGATGGAAAGAAAACCATGTTAATTAATTTTTGCATTAGTAATGCAAGAGTATGTATAACTTTACAATTGTTCTTAGTTTACATATCCTATTTTTAAAACCCATTTGAAAAGCCCATATTGCTTAGAAGCTCCTTCATAACAAAATTGTATTTAAATATTAAATATTTTATCTCCATGATTATAATTTATTAGTAGTACACAGTTTATATATTAACCCTTTGACTGTTTTCGACGTATAAATACGTCTTACGAGCCAATGTTTCTGACGTATATATACTCAATAATTCTAGCGGCTTCAAATCAAGCGGGAGAAAGCTGGTAGGCCCACATGTGAGAGAATGGGTCTGTGTGGTCAGTGTGCACCACATAAAAAAAATCCTGCAGCACACATTGCGCAATGAGAAAAAAAAAACTCTGATCTTTTTTTGGAATAAAACGCCGACTTTGAGGTGTATTTTCGTATAGTATTTATCGTTGTATTCGCGTTTTCATGGTCTTAGGTGATAAAATGGAAAACATATTACAGAAATAGAGATGATTTTTATTACTTTGACAATGAAAACGACCTTGAAACTGAGCTCAAAGTAGCGGAAATGTTCGATTTTTACCAATGTTCAGGAGTAAATAAATCACACCACACGTCCAATACACGTCAACTGGGGAGTCTAATATTCTTTCACTAGTGCACTGATATTATTTATACCATTTTTACAATAATGCAGTAGTCTGCATAACAGTAAATTTTGTATTTTTTTGTATGAATAAAAAATCAAAATAGAAAGCAATAATAATATAAGAGGGGCCTAGAGATATGACTAATGAACAGAGCATATGTTATTTTAGTGCCACAAATGTCTACCTTGTTTATTCTGGACCCTATTTTGAAGTTGGCATCTTTTTTAGTTTGCGTGAAATTGGCCAAATTGCCAATTTCTGACCACCATATTGGGTAGTCCAGATTAGTAAATGGGAGGTTTCTTGTACTCAGCTGATAGATAAAATGGAGTTCTAAAGAAATAGCTATGAGTTTGGTCAACTGGAACAATGAAATTGGCTGAAAATAGGGCTCAAAGTCGGCGAAATCGCCGATACGCAAATGTCGCCGAGACCGCTAACTTCGCGGGAGCATAATTCCATGAGTTTTCGACCAAATTTCGAACTTTTGGTGTCATTACCATCGGGAAAAGATTCTCTATCATTTCATAAGAAAAAATAATTTTTTTTTTTCAAAAATTGAGCGACATAGAATGACAGTTTCAGAGAGGGGCCTGAAACAGTCAAAGGGTTAAGTAAACTTACAGGATTTAAATCTTAACCAGTGTAGTTTCTAGAAATATCAATTTAACAAACTAATAAGAGTTAGTGGGTATCATTTAAATCCAGTTGTCCATTAAATTCAAATGATGAGATAGTTTTTCCATGATTGTAACAGTAATGGACAATTTTGGATTTAATGGAGTATCTGTTGTTTTTGGACACTTACATAGCTGACCATAACAGTATGGAAAGCATCTGGATTTAATGGACTGTATCTATCCTTTCTGGACATTGTTCAGCCACAAATTGTGTCCTTTTTTTTTTGCTGTATAATCTTCAGGTAGCACTTATGATCTTGCATTTGAAATTCTAATGTAGTGATAGTAATATACAGTATATGTAAGTTGATAGATCTTAGATTTACTGTTGGCTGCCTTTTTTAATGTTTTGTCATTTAATAAATATGCATTTATTCACATACATTTCTTCTGAAGGAACTGTGCATTAAGTTCTTGATGGCCAGAATTGATGTGGACAACTGTTTGGGAATACTACAGTTTGCTCAACAGTTCTCCTGTCCACGTCTTGTTCATTTTGCCCAAGACTTCATCTGTCAACATTTTAAGCATAGGTTTGTTACTCGTTTTATCTTTTCCTTTACATATTGCATATTTTTCTGCTGTTTAGAAGAAGCTCTTTTAAACCATGGTCACTATATACATATATAGTATGTATATTCACTTCTTATAGTGCAAACTTTTATCTTTGCTAGTTTTTCATTTGGAGTTTTGTAACAAATTCTGCATTTATCAGCACACTCTCAATGCAAAGCAGTCTGAATAATCAAAAGTTCTTCATAATGTATCATAATTTACTTGTAGACACTAGTTTTAAGACTTTTAATGTTCAAAAATTCTTGTTTTTTCTCTTCCACAAATACCATCTCCTGTTATTTTTGCTTGGTTTGCTTAGCCAAAATGAATATTATACATTTTTTACTTAAAATATAAATGCAAGATGATTTGTTCTAGTGAAAATAATGACAAGGAAACAAGACACATGAAACAATTATTTTAGCGAATAAGCATTTTCAGCAGAAATGGTGCTAATGTTGTGTTCATATTGAACCTACATGGGCAATAATTAATGTACTATGCAATATTTTTATTATTTTTTTCCCAGTGGTAATAGGCATATTCCACTATTCTTATTATTTGCAAAAACAAACTTTCTAGAAGCAACTTGTTCTCCATGTTCTTGGTGCTAAGAAATTATTATCTGCATTATCGTATGACTTTGTTTTTGACCTTTTACAGTTTATGGCTTATCTTTTTTTATCGTTCTGTCAACCAATGATGGTATTTTGAATGTTACTATTTTTCGTCGAAGCCCTCTTACAGTATATTCTTGAAATTTTTCTTTATTATCCACAAGTTTCTTTTAGGTTATTAATACCGCTCTGTTTATAATTGTTTATAATTGCTCCTAGAACTCCCATCTCTGTTTCATACTTTCAGTATGTCACAGTCTATATTCCTATTACTTGTTACTTTTTATGTGTCCTTTACATAGCACTCATCCACATTAAATTCCATCATCTGTCTGCACAATTTATCCAAGCTTTGTATTGATTCTTAGTTGTTTTTATTTCTTTTTCTTTATAGGATTTTTGTATCATCCACAAACATGTTCTTACATGTTATTTTTTATTTATTCTTTCAAGTTATTTATATAAATCAGGATCAATATTGAGGAAATTACTGATCATTATAACTACCTAGCTGTAGATGTAGAACTAAGCTCATGGTATCCCATTTTTAGCATTTGAACTATCATATATCTTTTTAAATTTTTTAGTCATTTTTGAGCTTCAAGCCTTTTATAAACTTTCTAATATTTTCTCAGTACATTTTCTTCTCTTGTTTATAACTATGGGCTTTTGTGTCCCCTGTTGATACTTTTAGGAAATCTTCCTTATCTGTTATTTTGTATCTTATTGGAGCATGCTGCTGATATTTTGCCATAAGGAAATTTCTCCTTTACCACTATTCTCATTTTCCTCTCACACAGAAAAATCTCTTAGCACTGAAATAGTTTATTTTACTTCTCTGTTTTGCACATTTTTGGTAAATTATTAACTACAGTATTTCAATTTGATTATATGTTAATGTCGATGTGCCTTTCTCCTAATATTCATGTTTCCAGAGGAATTATATTTGAATGTTGAGCTACATGTAGCAGGGAGTGGGAAGAATCTATTTGTGTAAAGAATGCAGGGTAACACATTACTTGAGAGGCACTGTGCTTTTCAGAGACAACAAGTCAATGGGGGAGAGGTTAGATGCCTTTCTGAGATGATGCCATATGACCTTAGTCACTGGCTAGCAGTTCACAGTAATTTCTTACCTTCCACAGCTAGCCCACCTCTCTGCTGTCACATATTATAGGCTGCCAAGTGCCAGGAAGATGTCTTCCTAGATGGCTAATCATTGCCCATCAGCACTATATCAGTGTTCGAGATGTCTTCTCAACATCCCTTTATGGCGTTATCACTGTCCAGGTGGGCACTACATTGCAGTAGTGGCACATCTTTATTTTTAGGCCACTATGGTGAATGGTGCCCCAGACTGTACCCAGCATGGCCTACCCCAATGTGGCTTCCTTCTTTTGTTGGCTATCTTGCCTGCCCCAGCTATGCCTCACATTATGGACTTCTTGCCTTATGTCAGCCCTCACTGATCAGGATTCTGGGTACTTATTATCCAGAACCTCTTCTTTCTTCATCACCCCTCCAACCCTCAACCCCTAACTCTTATGTCCATTCTTACAACCCTAACTGTCACTCCCCACAACCCACATCTTCACCCCAGCTACCCACATACCACTTCACCTTGTGTACAGTCTATCCTCCCACTACTGTGCCTGCGTGTTCGCTGGATTGTTGCCTGGAAGTTGTTATTGCCATGGTATTGGGACAGGCTAGCCAGTACCTAAAAATGCACAGCCAGTGAAACATATAGCATATGACTCGAGCAACTCCAATTTTGCTTGGTATATCTGTGTGTGGGTGCAGAAATCTTGGAATCAAATTCCTGCTTCAGTGTTCTGAGACTGGAGGAGTGTGATGGTGGTCACAGAGGGATGTCACATAGGGAGATATAGGTTACCTGAATTTCATTTTCACGTTTGTAGCCTGAGAAGTCTATGGAACCCAGATAAGATTCTGGATGTCTGACCACTGATTTCAGGTGAAGGGTACAGACCAGATTGTCTGCTAGTAAGGATCCCTATAAGGTTAAGAACCCAATGTTAAGGAGGGAATGTGTGTCAAGAAGTGACAGGAGTTCCCCCAACTACTGCCATTCTGGGACAGCCACACCTCGACGTGACACTAAATTGGTGCACAAAAAGTTAACCTCAGAGTGTGCTTTTCTAAATCAGTGTCATCATGTGTTTCATGTCACTATTTAAACATGGAAACTCATGTTTATCTGAGACTTCGTATAAAGGTGAAGTCAATTTAAGCATTGGAAAAAGTTTTTGTATTAGAATTTACTGTAATAATCATTGAAGATCATGTGAACTTTGGTGGATTCTTCTTCTTCCATTTAAATTCCAATATTTTTATATTGTTTTTCATTTACAGCAGTATGTTTTTTTTTATATTATTTTGTTGTCTTGCACAGTTTATTTTCTGTTTGTATAAATCCTATCATTAATTTGAAATTATGCTTTGGGGTTTTGTTTCAAGAAAAGACACTTTGCAGAACAAGCTTTTATTGGGACAGTGTTACAATATGTTGCAATATTAACATAGTGGAAATGTTGTTTTTTGTTGTCTTTTCTTCACTATTGTCAGTGTCATGCCATTAATTTCATGTCTGACCTATTTAAATTCTATTTAGTGTTACATGTAGAAAGATAACAGTACTGTTGAAAAAATATTCATACTAGCAGACAGATTCCAGTACTGACAGGTAGATACTGGTATTGATAAAAAGTTACTGGTACTAATAGAATGATTCCAGTACTTATAGAAAAATACTAAAGTTACTGGTACTAATAGAATGATTCCAGTACTTATAGAAAGATACTGGTACTCATAAAAAGGTACCAGTATTTAAAGTCATGATTAGTTATGATTTTGTATCAGTACTGAAAGAAAGTGTTATGATAATTAGCTGTATGATAGAAGACATGTTTTTGAGAATTCTTGTTGTGAGAAACAGCATAGGAGAGTGATTGAGAGCCAGGCCATGGCTAGACAGGACCTGGGCTTGGTTCAAGGCTTAGCTGTGGCCAGGAACACACTAAAACCTGGGACCCTTCACCACCAGTATGAAGGACTAAGAAGTCAGCAACACTGAGATGTTAGTCCCTATCTGAGGGCTATAATATCTATATTTTTTTATTACATATCATTATACCTGGTCATCTGTTTCTTCACTTTGCATCTAATAAAATTCAATTTTTTCGACCCCCACCCATTGAGTGTATCCATACCCGAAGTGCAAAATATAATTATTTTAGAATTGAATCGAATTTGGTGTGAATTGAACTTCATATTAATATTGACAGTAGACTATTTCCTTTCCATTGTAATAAGTCTAACCTGTCATGTGATATCTTAGAAAAGTGTGTTAGCTCAAGTAAACATCTTTGAGCAGTTTAATGTACTGTACCTTAAATAGGCTTCATCTTGGATATTGTGTGTGTGTTTTTAAGGGCATATTTAACTCACCCAATACCAATAGTACTGTACCATCTAGCTTCATACATTAATACCCTATAGAGATAGCAGATCTATTCTAATCCTGTAACCACAGATACGTACATAATAACAATAGGTAATCACACATTTTTGATCTATTCCCTTTAGTTACCCCTTTGTTCCCTCCCTTCACTGCAAGACTGCTTCCATTGGCATCCCTTTCTTGAAATATTTTTGTATATGATATACTATATGATATGTGTAAAGCAGTGTTGATAGAATAGTATCTACAGTTAGTTTCATACGTGGATTAAGTAAAGACTTTAAGTGAATATTAATCGATTAGTTTTTGTTTTGGATAAGTTTAAAAGATGTAAGATTGCTTTACATTCAGTGCCTCATTATTATATCTGGTAGATAAAAAATACCCAGTCATAAGCACTTTAATCTCTCTTCCATTCTCACAACGTTTATACCACAAACAATACTCTTTTTAATGTTTCTTTTCTTTTATATGTAGTGTTTTACTTGTGTGTAGAGCAGTGTATCTTTCTGCATGTTTCATGCAGTTTAAAAAAATTCCAAGTAAATTCTTGTTGAGGTTTCCACATAATTGTGCTATTAACCTATTCCAAAATATTAATTTTGTTTCTAATATTTCAGGCAAATTGTACGAACTGAAGAGTTCCGTAATTTGAGTGAGGAGCGCTTGAAAGATCTCCTGTCTCAAGATGGACTCACAGTAAAGTCAGAAGTGGATATCCTCACTGCTCTTGTGGTGTGGCTGAATTCCAACATCACAGCAACACCGGATGTTGAGTAAGATTCTTGGAAATTTTTTATTTTTTTAATCTTGTGCACATATACTATTCAAGTGGATTTGATGTACTATTATTATATATGATACTAAGAATTTAATGCAAACTTTGTACACTAATAAATCTCGGTTAATTAAATGGGCTTTGTCTTTGTAAAATATTGTACGTAACACTGTCTTTCTCTTCATAAATAACTCCCACTTGAATGCTGAGTACATATTTGGAAAGTAGTTACTGTACATATATGAAAGTATTTCCTCTAAGTTTTCAGTGATGTATATTTATTTCTGACAGATAAATCCAAATTACCTGAGAATTAAAACTTAACATTAATTTTCTTTTTGTCTCAGTGACCTCCTACCAAGACAAGGTAACCTAAAGAAGAAAACACATTTACCATAATTTATTCAGTTGCTGTCTCTCCAGAAGTGTGCTGACATCAGGATTCAGATTACCCTCTAACTGCAACATCCCTACTCTTTCAGAGTTCAGGCACAGCCCTTAACACCTCCAGGACTCAAGTCTGGCTAATCAGTGTCCCTGAATCCCTTTGTAAAAGTTTCCTTTCTCACACTCTAATGGCACATCCATTAAAACCACTTCTTTCCACTTGCTTCTATTTAGCACATTCACACAAGTCGTGTGGATGCTCAGGTCCCTAAAACTTGAAGCATCTTTTACACCCTCTCTCCAACCATGACCCCTACCCCTCCTACCTTCCACTCAGATATATACATCTTTTTTTTTTCATCATCCTATCTCTCTACATGCCCAGGCCATCTGAACAACCCCATCTCATCCCTCTGAATTATGCCCTTGATAACTCCACTTCATCTTTTAATTTTTACTTGCCAAATTTTCTGTGTGATATTCACCCCACACATTGCTCATTAAACATGATGTCTCCACTGCATCTAATTCTGAAATATAGTACACATATGTCATGACTTCCACTTTCAGTACCAGAAAGAGTCTCGCAGGAAATAGCAAACAAGAGGACTCCAATAGCAATAGTGAGGATAAATTACCAAAAACAACTGGTGGGAGCTCCATTGTTGGTGCTAGGGAGGATAGAAGTAAGACAGGGAAACACGCACCAACAGGGAATACAGTCACAGAAACCCAAGGCAAGCGGAAACCAAGCCTGTGCACATACTATGCACTTGGTATCTGCTGGCATGGGAAATCTGGAAAAACAGATGGGACATGCAACTATGACCACCCTAGAAAATGCCATGCCCATATGACAACAGGAAAATGCAAACTCCCTTCCTGTAAGCTTTTTTACCCTGAAATGTGTACCTCTTCAGTACAGGAAAGACTGTGCTATAACTTAAATTGCCAGGCATACCATCTAAAGGGGACAAAAAGATACAAAACATCCAGGCCATGGGAAAACCTGGGTAGCCACAGCCACTCAAGAGGGAGAGGTTTTTTAGTGCCAGGAAGGAAAAAAAACTGGCAGGAAATGGCAGAAATCGTACACCAAATCCAGTCATTCCTGGAGTGGAACCACAGTCGATGGCCTCCACTCCAAACCAACAGATACAGATACTAATGCCGGAAAAAAAATCCCCCCCCCAGTACCAACAATACCACCAGTCCGATAACATTCTTCTTTGCAAATATACAGGGTCTAAAGCCAGCAACAAACAACAAAATGCCTTTCATCCGTGGACTGCTTGCAGAGGCAAAGGCAATGTTCGCGGCTTTCACTGAGACCCACATAAAGGATCACTTGGACAACGAAATATGGATCCCAGGTTGTAACCTATACAGATGTGACAGAGTGAACAGGCAAAAGGGGGATGTTGGCCTGTACATTGCAGAGTCACTTGTTTGCACAGAACTGCTTAATGCCTCAAATGATGTAGTGGAAGTTTTAGCAGTAAAGGTCGAGAACCAAAACCTATTCATTGTGGTAGTCTACAAGCCTCCGGATGCAACATCCCAGCAATTCCAGGAACAGCTGTTAAAAATTGACCACTGTCTGGAAAATCTTCCAGCTCCTGCACCCAACATCTTGCTCCTGGGGAATTTCAACTTAAGGCACCTAAGATGGAGGAATATAGCAAATAATATTGTTGCAGTAATAACACCAGGAGGCAGCTCTGATGAAAACTCACACTCACATGAGCTTTTAAATCTCTGCACAAAATTCAATTTAAACCAGCAAATAATAGAGCCTACTAGACTGGAGAATACACTAGACCTCATCTTCACTAACAATGATGATCTGATAAGAAATGTCACCATATCAAAAACAATATACTCAGATCACAACATAATTGAGGTTCAGACATGTATGCGTGGAGCGCCAGACCGACAAAATGAGACTAGTCACGAGGGAGCATTCACCAAATTCAACTTCAATAACAAAAACATAAAGTGGGACCAAGTAAACCAAGTCCTAACCAATATAAGCTGGGAAGATACACTAAGCAACACAGACCCCAACTTATGCCTAGAACAGATTAACTCGGTGGCACTCGATGTATGCACAAGGCTTATTCCTCTAAGAAAAAGGAGGAGTAGATGTAAAATAGAAAGAGACAGGCGCTCCCTTTACAGGCGACGGAAAAGAATAACAGAGCGGCTAAAAGAGGTCAATATATCTGAAATGCGTAGGGAGACACTGGTCAGAGAAATAGCAAGCATCGAACTTAAGCTAAAAGAATCCTTTAGGAGTCAGGAATCGCGGGAAGAACTAAAAGCCATAAATGAAATCGAAAGAAACCCAAAGTATTTCTTCTCCTATGCCAAATCAAAATCGAGAACAACGTCCAGTATTGGGCCCCTACTTAAACAAGATGGGTCCTACACAGATGACAGCAAGGAAATGAGTGAGCTACTCAAGTCCCAATATGACTCAGTTTTTAGCAAGCCGCTAACCAGACTGAGAGTCGAAGATCAAAATGAATTTTTTATGAGAGAGCCACAAAATTTGATTAACACAAGCCTATCCGATGTTATCCTGACGCCAAATGACTTCGAACAGGCGATAAATGACATGACCATGCACTCTGCCCCAGGGCCAGACTCATGGAACTCTGTGTTCATCAAGAACTGCAAGAAGCCCCTATCACGAGCCTTTTCCATCCTATGGAGAGGGAGCATGGACATGGGGGTCGTCCATCAGTTACTAAAAACAACAGACATAGCCCCACTCCACAAAGGGGGCAGTAAAGCAACAGCAAAGAACTACAGACCAATAGCACTAACATCCCATATCATAAAAATCTTTGAAAGGGTCCTAAGAAGCAAGATCACCACCCATCTAGAAACCCATCAGTTACACAACCCAGGGCAACATGGGTTTAGAACAGGTCGCTCCTGTCTGTCTCAACTATTGGATCACTACGACAAGGTCCTAAATGCACTAGAAGACAAAAAGAATGCAGATGTAATATATACAGACTTTGCAAAAGCCTTCGACAAGTGTGACCATGGCGTAATAGCGCACAAAATGCGTGCTAAAGGAATAACAGGAAAAGTCGGTCGATGGATCTATAATTTCCTCACTAACAGAACACAGAGAGTAGTCGTCAACAGAGTAAAGTCCGAGGCAGCTACGGTGAAAAGCTCTGTTCCACAAGGCACAGTACTAGCTCCCATCTTGTTCCTCATCCTCATATCCGACATAGACAAGGATGTCAGCCACAGCACCGTGTCTTCCTTTGCAGATGACACCCGAATCTGCATGACAGTGTCTTCCATTGCAGACACTGCAAGGCTCCAGGCGGACATCAACCAAATCTTTCAGTGGGCTGCGGAAAACAATATGAAGTTCAACGATGAGAAATTTCAATTACTCAGATATGGTAAACATGAGGAAATTAAATCTTCATCAGAGTACAAAACAAATTCTGGCCACAAAATAGAGCGAAACACCAACGTCAAAGACCTGGGAGTGATTATGTCAGAGGATCTCACCTTCAAGGACCATAACATTGTATCAATCGCATCTGCTAGAAAAATGACAGGATGGATAATGAGAACCTTCAAAACTAGGGAGGCCAAGCCCATGATGACACTCTTCAGGTCACTTGTTCTATCTAGGCTGGAATATTGCTGCACTCTAACAGCACCTTTCAAGGCATAACGGAGATAAAACACCTCAATTACTGGGAGCGCTTGAGGTTTCTAAACCTGTATTCCCTGGAATGCAGGAGGGAGAGATACATGATTATATACACCTGGAAAATCCTAGACGGACTAGTACCGAACTTGCACACGAAAATCACTCACTACGAAAGCAAAAGACTTGGCAGATGATGCACCATCCCCCCAATGAAAAGCAGGGGTGTCACTAGCACGTTAAGAGACCATACAATAAGTGTCAGGGGCCCGAGACTGTTCAACTGCCTCCCAGCACACATAAGGGGGATTACCAACAGACCCCTGGCAGTCTTCAAGCTGGCACTGGACAAGTACCTAAAGTCAGTTCCTGATCAGCCGGGCTGTGGCTCGTACGTTGGTTTGCGTGCAGCCAGCAGCAACAGCCTGGTTGATCAGGGGCTGATCCACCAGGAGGCCTGGTCACAGACCGGGCCGCGGGGGCGTTGACCCCCGAAACTCTCTCCAGGTAAACTCCAGGTAAACATAAGTGTACATGTCTAATTGTACTAATCTAATTGTATTTCCCAGCTCTAACCAGAGCCATTTAACTCTTATCGACCAGCTTTATGAATTTCTGGTCTTCAGGGCCAGTTCATGCTTACTAATGTATTTCATTTAACACCCTGGGACTGAAAAAGTATTTGATATTCTTATGGTTCATCTGTTTACTGTGGCTGCCATCTGTTCCCCCTCTCTCTCCCTCCTTCCATCTCAGAAGTTTGCCCCTGCCAAATCTTATGTAAACCCTGATTATTTTATATGTCATGATCATATCTTCCCTGATCTTCTCTCCTAGTGTTAGTTCAAGGTTCTTGAATCTCCTTGTAGTCCATTTTCCTGAAATCAGTCTCTATATTAATAGCAAAGGCTGGAGTCTTTTCAGTCTTTTCACCCTGCCTTAGTGGTAGACGGCTGACTTGTTGAAAAAAAAAATCATTACATTTTTTTTTTAACAAGTCTACCGTCTCCCACCAAGGCAGGGTGACCCAAAAAAGAAAGAAAATCCCCAAAAGGAAAATACTTTCATCATCATTCAACACTTTCACCTTACTCACACATAATCACTGTTCTTGCAGAGGCACCCAGATACAACAGTTTAGAAGCATATATAAAGATGGATGGATTTATGAAGGATGAGGTTAATTATTTAGGTAGTGGGTTGGTAGACAGCAACCGCCCAGGGAGGTACTACCGTCCTGCCAAGTGAGTGTAAAACGGAAGCCTGTAATTGTTTTACACGATGGTAGGATTGCTGGTGTTTTTTCTGTCTCATAAACATGCAAGGTTTCAGGTATGTCTTGCTACTTCTGCTTACACTTAGGTCACACTACACATACATGTACAAGCATATGTATACACACCCCTCTGGGTTTTCTTCTATTTTCTTACTAGCTCTTGTTCTTGTTTATTTCCTCTTATCTCCATGGGGAAGTGGAACAGAATTCTTCCTCCGTAAGCTATGCGTGTTGTAAGAGGCGACTAAAATGCCAGGAGCAAGGGGCTAGTAACCCCTTCTCCTGTATATATTACTAAATGTGAAAGGAGAAACTTTTGTTTTTCCTTTTGGGCCACCCCGCCTTGGTGGGATACGGCTGGTGTGTTGAAAGAAAGAAAGAAAGAGGTTAATCATAGAATGGATGAGGGAAAAAAGGTGAGTGGTGCGTTGAGGTATATGTGGAGTCAAAAAACGTTATCTATGGAGGCAAAGAAGGGAATGTATGAAAGTATAGTAGTACCAACACTCTTATATGGATGTGAAGCTTGGGTGGTAAATGCAGCAGCGAGGAGATGGTTGGAGGCAGTGGAGATGTCCTGTCTAAGGGCAATGTGTGGTGTAAATATTATGCAGAAAATTCGGAGTGTGGAAATTAGGAGAAGGTGTGGAGTTAATAAAAGCATTAGTCAGAGGGCAGAAGAGGGGTTGTTGAGGTGGTTTGGTCATTTAGAGAGAATGGATCAAAGTAGAATGACATGGAAAGCATATAAATCTGTAGGGGAAGGAAGGATGGGTAGGGGTTGTCCTCGAAAGGGTTGGAAAGAGGGGGTAAAGGAGGTTTTGTGGGCGAGGGGCTTGGACTTCCAGCAAGCGTGCATGAGCGTGTTAGATAGGAGTGAATGGAGACGAATGATACTTGGGACCTGACGATCTGTTGGAGTGTGAGCAGGGTAAATAGTTTAGTGAAGGGATTCAGGGAATCTGGTTATTTTCATATAGTCGGACTTGAGTCCTGGAAATGGGAAGTACAATGCCTGCACTTTAAAGGAGGGGTTTGGGATATTGGCAGTTTGGAGGGATATGTTGTGTATCTTTATACGTATATGCTTCTAAACTGTTGTATTCTGAGCACCTCTACAAAAACAGTGATAATGTGTGAGTGTGGTGAAAGTGTTGAATGATGATGAAAGTATTTTCTTTTTGGGGATTTTCTTTCTTTTTTGGGTCACCCTGCCTCGGTGGGAGACGGCCGACTTGTTGAAAAAAAAAAAAAATATAACATATCCCTCCAAACTGCTAATATCCTGAACCCCTCCTTTAAATTGCAGGCATTGTACTTTCCATTTCTAGTACTCAAGTCCGGCTATATAAAAATAACCGGTTTCCCTGAATCCCTTCACTAAATATTACCCTGCTCACACTCCAACAGCTCGTCAGGTCCAAAAAAAACATTTGTCTCCATTCACTCCTATCTAACACGCTCACACGCTTGCTGGAAGTCCAAGCCCCTCGCCCACAAAACCTCCTTTGCCCCCTCCCTCCAACCTTTTCAAAGATGACCCCTATCCCGCCTTCCTTCACTTACAGATTTATACGCTCTCCATGTCATTCTACTTTGACCCATTCTCTCTAAATGACCAAACCACCTCAACAACCCCTCTTCAGCCCTCTGACTAATACTTTTATTAACTCCACACCTCTTAATTTCCACATTCCGAATTTTCTGCATAATATTTACACCACACATTGCCCTTAGACAGGACATCTCCACTGCCTGCAACTGCCTCCTTGCTGCAGCATTTACAACCCAAGCTTGACACCCATGTAAGAGAGTTGGTAGCACTATACTTTCATACATTCCCTTCTTTGCCTCCGTAGATAACGTTTTTTGTTTCCACATATACCTCAATGCACCACTCACCATCTTCTTCTTTCAACAAACCAGCCCTATCCCACTGAGGCAGGGTGGCCCAAAAAGAAAAACCAAAGTTTCTCTTTTTAAATTTAGTAATTTATAAAGGAGAAGGGGTTACTAGCCCCTTGCTCCCGGCATTTTAGTCGTCTCTTACAACACGCATGGCTTACGGAGGAAGAATTCTGTTCCACTTCCACATGGAGAACCACTCACCATGTACTTATAAAAATATTGCTAGTACCATAATCCAGCTGAAGAGAGAACTTTACAGTTTTCTTTAGAAAATGCCTAGCAAGCTAGGTTGTGGTGTGTTTTAGTTTGCACACCACAAGCAGCAACAGATGAGTTAGTTCCTATGAAATCCTTGCCTCAGGCAAAACTGCAAAAGCTAGAAATGCTCTCCAAAGTGTCTACAGTTAATTTATGTCTCCATTGACTGATATTCACTCTTTTTATTTCATTTACATCATGAAATTGTTTAAAAAAAATTTGGGGGGAGCTACCAATGAAATTATTAAGCCCAAAAGATTGCAAACTTTTCTACATTAAATAACAAAAAGACACAATACTGTGACTGAAACAATGCACAAATAACCCACACAAAGGAGAAAGGCGCTTTTGACAACGTTTCGGTCCGACTTGGACCATTTACAAAGTCAGTGTGACTTTGTAAATAGTCCAAATCGGACTGAAACATTGTCATAAGCTCCTCTCTCCTATGTGTGGGTTATTTGTATTTTCATTATGTGGTTAGTGCTTTTATTTAATAAATGTATGGAAGAGGGTAAGGTACCTAGGGATTAGCAGAGAGCATGCATAGTTCCTATGTATAAAGGCAAAGGGGACAAAAGAGAGTGTAAAAATTATAGGGGAATAAGTCTGTCACCCTGCCTCGGTGGGAGGTGGCCAACTTGTTAAAAAAAAAAATGTTGAGCATACCTGGTAAAGTGTATGGTAGAGTTATTATTGAAAGAATTAAGAGTAAGATGGAGAGAAGGATAGCAGATGAACAAGGAGGCTTTAGGAAGGGTAGGGGGTGTGTAGACCAAGTGTTTGCAGTGAAACATAGAGATGAACAGTATTTAGATGAGGGTAAAGAGGTTTTTCCTAGGTAGTAGGTTGATAGACACAGCCACCCAGGGAGGTACTACCGTCCTGCCAAGTGAGTGTAAAACAAAAGCCTGTAATTGTTTTACATGATGGTAGGATTGCTGGTGTCTTTTTTCTGTCTCATAAACATGTAAGATTTCATGTTCATCTTGCTACTTCTACTTACACTTAGGTCACACTACACATGCATATGCAAGCATTTATATATACTCACCCCTCAGAGTTTTCTTCTATTTTCTTACTAGTTCTTGTTCTTGTTTATATCTTCTTATCTCCATGGGGAAGTGGAACAGAATTCATCCTTTGTAAGCCATGCGTGTCGTAAGAGGCGACTAAAATGCCGGGAGCAAGGGGCTAGTAACCCCTTCTCCTGTATGCATTACTAAATGTAAAAGGAGAAACTTTCGTTTTTCCTTTTGGGCCACCCCGCTTCAGTGGGATAAGGTCGGTGTGTTGAAAGAAGAAAGAAAATAGTTTTTTGCAGCATTTATGGACTTAGAAAAGGCATATGATAGGGTGGATAGGGCAGCAATGTGGCAGATGTTGCAAATGTTTGGAATAGGAGGTAGGTTATCGGAAGCAGTGAAGAGTCTTCATGAGGAAAGTGAGACTCAGGTTAGAGTATGTAGGTGAGAGGGAGATTATTTCTCAGTAAAAATAGGCCTTAGATGGGGATGTGTAATGTCACTATGGTTGTTCAATATATTTATAAATGGAGTTGTAAGAGAAGTGAATGCTCGGATGTTGACAAGAGGTGTGGGGTTAAAAGATAAAGAATCTAACACAAAGTGGGAGTTGTCACAGTTGCTCTTTGCTGATCACACTGCTTTTGGGAGATTCTGAAGAGAAGTTACAGAGGTTGGTTGATGAGTTTGGTAGGGTATGTAAAAGAAGGAAATTAAAAGTGAATATAGGATAGAGTAAGGTGATGAGGATTACAAAAAAATTAGGTAACGGAAGATTGGACATCAGATTGGAGGGAGAGAGTATGAAGGTGAGTGTATCCAGATATTTGGGAGTGAACATGTCAGCAGATGGGTCTATGGAAGATGAGGTGAATCATAGAATTGACGAGGGGAAAAAGGTGAATGGTGCACTGAGGAGTTTGTGGAGATAAAAAACTTTATCCATGAAAGCGAAGAGGGGAATGTATGAGAGTATAGTTATACCAGTGCTCTTATATGGGTGTGAAATATCAGTGGTAAATGTTGCAACAAGGAGAAGGCTGGAGGCATTGGAGATGTCATGTCTGAGGGCAATGTGTGGTGTGAATATAATGCAGAGAATTCGTAGTTTGGGGATTAGGAGGAGGTGTGGGATTACCAAAACTCTTATCCAGAGGGCTGAGGAGAGGTTATTGAGATGGTTTGGACATGTAGAGAGGATGGGATGAAATAAAATTACTTCAAGAGTGTATAAATCTGTAGTGGAGATAAGGTGGGGTAGGGGTCGGCCTAGGAAAGGTTGGAGGGAGGGGGTCAAGGAGGTTTTGTGCGCGAGGGGCTTGGACTTCCAGCAAGCGTACATGAGCGTGTTAGATAGGAGTAAATGGAGACAAATGGTTTTGAGGACTTTGCGTGCTGTTGGAGTGTAAGCAAGGTAACATTTATGGAGGGATTCGGGGAAACCAGCAGGCCGGACTTGATTCCTGGAGATTGGAAGTACAGTGCCGGCACTCTAAAGGAGGGGTGTTAATGTTTCAGTTTTATAACTGTAGTGTAAGCATGCCTCTGGCAAGACAGTGATAGAGTGAGTGATGATGAAAGTTTTTCTTTTTCAGGCCACCCTGCCTTGGTGGGAAATGTCCGATGTGTTAATAAAATAAAAATAAATAATATATTCTTTTAAAATGCATTAAATGGTTGAATTTTGTTTTAGTGACCAGGCTATAAAAAAAAGTTAATTTGACTTTTAATTATCCTAACAACCTAATATACCATATGGTAATTTTCAGATCTCTAGTAACTGGTTGTTTACGAGAGTCTAATGATTTGAAGTATGATCCAAAATTTCAACGAGCTTTACAAGATCTTCGAGCTTCCAATCCTCCTTGGGACTCTCCTGGTGCAAAAAGAGTATTAGATGCTCTTAACAAGACAAGGAGAATCAGATTCATCAGAGAGAGAGGAATGAAGACAGTACTGGCATGTGCTGATGGTAATGCTAACATTTATCTAGTGGATATACTTGGTTCAGGGAAACATGCAGGAGCTCATGTCCGGGTGGCACCAATGTGGTTCCCGAGGATAAAACCTGCACTGGTTGTTGAAGGTGGGTGTAATTACGTATTTGTAACTATAGGAGCAGAGCTACGTTTGTGTTGTCCCATGTTCAGTAATTAAGTCATATTATACAGTATTTTTAATTTTCAATGGTTGTAGCATTTAGTACATATCTAAATCCATTCCGTTGTTCTATTTTGTGACAAAAGCTTTCTATTATCTCTTCTTTGTGGGGGGAGTTATCTTTCTTAACCATTTTGAGGTCTGTGCTATAGTACTACAGCTTTGGACTCTGGGTCTTTGCTGTAGAACTGCATGATGAGTTCAGCTCATTCAGATAAGCTCTGAGCAGTAAATTTGGGCCTAGACATGAGAGAATGAGTCTTTGCTGGGAGTGTACACCATATAAAAAATCCTGCCCCACGCAGTGTATGATGGGAAAAAACTGCAACCATGAATTTGGTTTATAATAGTGACTTTGTGGTGTATTTTCAGATGGTTTTTATGGTTGTATTCTTAGTTTCTTGGTATCACGTGATTGAATGGAGGGTATATTACAAAAATAGAAAAGATTTTGATTGGTTTCAGAACTGAAAGTAGCTTGAAACCGAGCTCAAACTAACGGAACTATTCAATTTTTGCCGATATATTCCAGAGGACACAAATTACAGTGGACCCTCGACCAATGGCATTAATTCGTTCCAGAGAGCTAGTCGTTAGTTGAATATGCCATTAGTCGAATTAATTTTCCCCATAAGAAATAATGGATATAGAATTAATCTGTTCAAGACACCCAAAAGTATTAAACAGAATAATTTTTTACATGAAATATACATTTCCCTACACAAAAACGAATGGGACATGCAAAATAAACAATAATTAAATGCCACCTACCTTTATTGTGGAGTTGTTGATGAGTGATGAGATGGTAGGAGGGCAGATGATGCAGGTGTTCTGGTGTTTGGAAGGGAAATCCCCTTCTATAAAGACTTCAGGTACCAAGTCCTTTGGCAGGGTTACCTCCCTTCTTGGTTTTTTAATGCCATTAGGACCAGCTTGAGAGTCACTGGACCCCTGTCGCACAAAATAGCTGTCCAGAGAGCTCTGTTTCTCATGTACCCTTAGGATTTCCCTAAAATGGGACACAAGAGTGTCATTGTACATGTTGCCAATATGGCTTGCAACAGCTGTGACAGGATAAAATTTATTGATAAATGCTTGCACCTTTGTAAACATTGTACACATTTCCCTAATCCTTGACGAAGTCATCTTCCTCCGTTTCTCTTCCTCCTGCTCTGAAGAACATTCCTGAGATGTGATCTGTTGCTGTTGCACCTGTGGCTCTTGTAGGTCCAAGATAGTACTGATGGTTGAATGGGATTTGTTGTACAGTGGACCCTTGGCTAACAATATTAATCTGTTCCTGAGAGCTCATCGTTAGACGAAATTATCGTTAGCCGAATTAATTTTCCCCATAAGAAATAATGGAAATCCAATTAATCTGTTCCAGACAGCTAAAAGTATTAAAATTTTTTTTTTTTTTTTTCATGAAATATACATTTCCCTATAAAGAAAACAATGAGACATGCACAATAACTATATAAATAAATGTTAAAATGACACCATTATTGAAGAGTATTGATGAGTGATGAGACACTGTTTTTCTTGAACACTCTGGGATTTTCAGAGTGATACATGAGTAAAGGCTTCACTTTGCAATCCCCACTAGCATTACAACAAAACAAGAAAGTTAGCCTGTCTTTCATAGGCTTGTGTCCTGGGAGTGCCCTTTCCTCCAGAGTAATGTAGGTCCTGCTTGGCATTTTATTCCAAAACAGGCCTGTTTTGTCACAATTGAACACTTATTGGGGTTGGAATTTTTCAGCTTTGCCATGCCTTCTCACACTATGTATGCCACTACAATTGTTAAATCTCTCAAACCAACCTTTGCTGGCCTTAAATTCACCAATATGAGCACTAGTTCTAGGCATTTTTTCCCTGTTCACCTGGGTTAGTCGACTGGTGTGGATCGCATCCTGGGGGACAAGATTAAGGACCCCAATGGAAATAAGTTAGATAGTCCTCGATGGCTCACTGACTTTCTTGGGTTATCCTGGGTGGCTAACCCTCTGGGGTTAATTGTTTCTCGGTAATTGTTTCTCGTTAAGCCACACCAACAACAGTCTCTCCACATCTTCGAGTAGTACAGCTGACGGTGGTGCAGCAACAGCTGACGGTGGCGCAGCAGCAGCTGACCGTGGTACGATAGTATTTCGATAGTATTTCTCACCCTTTTTACCACAGGATTGGCACTAGAAGCTTTCTTTGGGCCCATGGTGGCTTATTTAGCAGTTACAAGCACTATAAACAATGGAATAATACAAAATGTATTGAATGTATGCATGAAACCAGCCACCCTGGCTTGTAAACAATGACAGAAGGGCAGCTGAAGCGCTCAGGCTGGACGGACAGGTACGGGACGAATCACGTTGGGAGAGTTTTTTTGTTAGCCAGGCCAAAATGTTTACGTTCAAATGCTTCGTTGGGCGAATTTAATGTTATGCGATGCGTTTGTTAGCCGAGGGTTCAATGTGTATGCTTTCTAACTCAGACATATGCACTTCACTTTCGTATTTTTCAGTGATCTCTTCCTTCATTTCCATTGTAATTCTCACCCTTTTTACCACAGGCTTGGCACTAGAAGCTTTCTTGGGGCCCATGTGGCTTATTTACCGGTTACAAGCACTAAAAACACTGGAATAATACAAAATATATCACAGGTACATGTGGAATCGACCACAACAGCTTGTAAACAATGGCACACTGAGTCTTGGAGATGCTGGGCCCGCTCGGGCCGAACACCGTTAGATGAGTTTTTCGCCGTTGGCAGAGCCATTTTTTTTTACGCCAAAGAGCGCCGTAGACGAATTTCCTGTTACTTGTTGCTGCCATTGGGCGGGGATCCACTGTACGTACTTCATTCATCTAATACATGTCTAACTGGTCAGTCTAATACACGTTCACGAATGCATTGACATTGTTTTATGCAATTATTACAATAATACTGGTAAATCTTCTATTTTTTTGTGTGAATAAAAATTCAATATGGAAAGCAAGTGGGATATAGGAGAGGCCTAGGGACATAACTGATGAACAGAGGAAATGTTGTTTTAGTGTAAGGAATGTCTATATTCTGGTCCCTATTTTGAAATTTTAAACTTTTTAATTTTGTGTGAAATTGGCTAAATTACCAGTTTCTGATCACTTTATTGGGTAGTTGAAACAGGTAAATGGGCAGTTTCTTCAATTTAACTGATAGAATGGAAGGAATACTAGCGAAATAGCTATGAGTTGGTCGACTGGAACAATGGAATTAGCCTACAGTAGGATGTAAAGTAGGAGAAATCATTAATGTGTAAATATTTCTGAGACTGCTAGCTTTGTGAGAGCATAATTCCATGAGTTTTTCGTCAAATTTCTAACTTGTCGTTTTATTACCTTTCGAAAAAGATTCTCTGTCATTTCATAAGAAAAAATAATTTATTTTGAAAATTTTTGGACCCTGGGAGAAATTTTCAGATCAGGGGTCTTGACCCCTGAAAGGGTTAAAGTATTCTTCTTACTCTCTGTGCTAAACAGATTTATTTTTCTACTAAAATTAGGTTTAATTTTGCATCCTCTAATATAAAGTCTTCAGCATAAGAATGAGACCATAGTTAAAACACACGATCTGGAGGTGCATTTTTATATGAAAGGGGAAGTGGAAATAATAGCAAAAATTACTTTGCTTTCTAGGTGGATATCTTTTTGCCCTGGGTGGAATTAGTACAGACAGAGTACTTCAGAATGATGTTCAGCGATATGATCCTGTGTCTAACACCTGGATTCTGATGTCTCCTATGCCCTTTTCTTGTTGCTCACCACGAGTTGTAGCACATGCTGGAAAACTTTACGTTTTGGGGGGATATAATAATGAGGTAAGTTATCTAAGATTTCAATCAATCTGTCTTACAGGATATGTTTTTGTTTCCCTTAAATATTTTATAAAAATGTCTTATTTATGAGTCTATGAAAGATGAGGTGAAAAAGGTGAATGGTACACTTAGGAGTCTGTGGAGACAAAGTACTTTGTCCATGGAAGCAAAGAGGGTAATGTATGAGAGTATAGTTATACCAGAGCTCTTATATGGGTGTGAAATATGGGTGGGGAATGTTGCAACAAGGAAAAGGCTGGAGGCACTGGAGATGTCATGTCTGAGGGCAATGTGTGGTGTGAATATAATACAGAGAATTCGTAGTTTGGAGATTAGGAGGAGGTGCGGGATTACGAAAACTGTTATCCAGAGGGCCGAGGAGGGGATGTTGAGGTGGTTTGGACATGTAGAGAGGATGAAAGGGAATAGAAAGACTTTGAGAGTGTATAAATCTATAGTGGAGGGAAGGCAGGGTAGGAGTCGGCCTAGGAAAGGTTGGAGGGAGAGGATAAAGGAGGTTTTGTGTGTGAGGGGTTTGGACTTCCAGCAAGCATGTGTGAGAATGTTAGATAGGAGGAAATGGAGACAAATGATTATTAGGACTTGGCATGCTGTTGGAGTGTAAGCAAGGTAACATTTATGAAGGGATTCAGGGAAACCAGCAGGCTGGACTTGAGTCCTAGAGATGTGAAGTACATTATCTGCACTCCGAAAGAGGGGTGTATGCATGCCTCTGGCATGACAGTGATGGAGTGACTGATGATGAAAGTTTTTCTTTTTCAGGCCACCCTGCCTTGGTGGGAGACAGCTGATTTGTTAACAAAATAAAAATCATATTGCCATTTAGTATTCTTTGAATGTGCATATGAAGAATATTCATGCTGTCATATTTATCTCAACTTGCTAATTCACAAGGAGAAAAATTTAAAGTTCTCTATGATTAACTGGATGTCAGTCAAACAGTCAATCTAAAATTGCCAAATAAAAGCACAGGCACCTCTGATAATTGGCCTATAAGATTGAGTTGGATATTTTTTGCTAGTTCAATAGAATGTGACTGAGTATTTTCATATATATCCAGTATATCCCCTCAAAAATAGAAAAAAGGAAAAAATTAAATAAAAACAGCTGAACATATGTCCAAAATATTGTAATTTATAGATTGATGTTTCTTGACCAGATTATACCACACCTATGGTAAATGACCGTATACTCATGCTACTGATTTTAGCATACATTTAAGAACATAAGAAAGAAGGAACACTGCAACAGGCCTACTGACCCATGCGGAGCAGGTCCATGTCCCCCCCCCCCGGATTAGACCAATGAGCCCCTGGATTAGTCCAATGACCCACCCAGTCTGATCATCTCCACTCAAGGATGGAGCACTGCACCAGACCCAGCAGCACAAGCTAGTCAGGTCCAACTCACACCCACCCACACCCACTTATGTATTTATCTAACCTATTTTTAAAACTACACAACGTTTTAGCCTGAATAACTGTACTTGGGAGTTTGTTCCACTCATCCACAACTCTATTACCAAACCAGTGCTTTCCTATATCCTTTCTGAATCTGAATTTTTCCAACTTGAAACCATTGCTGCGAGTCCTCCCTTGGCTGGAAATTTTCAGCACGCTATTTACATCCCCTCTATTTATTCTTGTTTTTCATTTATACACCTCGATCATATCCCCCCTAATTCTACGCCTTTTGAGAGAGTGCAGATTCAGGGTTCTCAGTCTATCCTCATAGGGAAGATTTCTGATACATGGGATCACTTTTGTCATCCTCCTCTGTACGTTTTCCAGAGCGTTTATATCCATTCTGTAATACGGTGACCAGAACTGAGCAGCATAATCTAAATGAGGCCTAACCAAGGATATATAGAGTTGAAGAACAACCTGAGGACTTCTATTATGCCAAGAATTCTGTTAGCTTTATTGTGAACACTAATGCACTGTTGCCTTGGTTTTAAATTACTGCTACCCAGAACTCTTAAATCCTTTTTGCAATCAGTAGTATTAAGATCTACATAATTTAGTTTATATGTGGCATGGTTATTTACCTGTCCAACATTTAGAACTTTGCATTTGTCAATATTAAACTGCATCTGCCACTTCTCCGACCATTGCATCAGTCTATTCAAATCATCCTGGAGTGCTCTAGTGTCCTCATTAGAATGAATTATCTAGCCTATTTTGGTGTCATCAGCAAATTTGCTTATGTCGCTATTTATTCCCTCATCTATGTCGTTGATGTAAATTGTGAACAACAACGGGCCCAACGCTGACCCCTGCAGAACACCGCTTGTAATGTGCCCTCATTCTGATTTCTCCCCATTTATGCAAACTCTCTGCTGTCTATTTGTCAGCCATGCCTCTACCCAGGAAAAAATTTCTCCTCCTATTCCGTGTGCCTTAAGTTTCCTCGATAGCCTCTGGTGTGGAACTCTATCGAAAGCCTTACTGAAGTCCATATACACAATATCATATTCATTACCATGATCTACCTCCTCAAACACCTTAGTGAAAAAAGTTAGTAAATTTGTAAGACAGGAACGCCCCTTTGTAAAACCGTGTTGAGATTCATTAATCAATCTGTGCCTGTCAAGATGGCTACGAATTGCTTCGGCAATTATTGATTCCATATGAGATGTTTATAACATTTGATTCTAATTTATCCACAGATGTACAATATTTAAATCTTCCATATTTGTCAGTACCATCAGCTGTTTTTTCCTTCAATCAGGGCTTGTCCTCATGAATACGTGTTACTTGGCCTTTTGAGTTGAGGTTCACATTATTTTCAATGGCAGTCGTAAGCATCCACTGGTTAGAGGTTACATCATAAGGAATATGAATTATCAAAGGGAAGATGTGGCCTATATCATACCATATTTTAAAATAAAGAATTAAACTAAGTCTGCCCGAAATGCCTAGCCATGCTAGGCGTTCTAGTGATACACTCTGTAATCATTATTTAACTACATGTAAACCACACAACAACCAAATTCTGTAAATTCAACATTGTAATCTTTGTAGATGAATGGTTCAGAGAACCGACATGTTGATAAATTAGACACATGTGCAATAAAGATACCCAAGAGTCGCACATGTGTCTAATTTATCAACATTGTAATCTTTATAGAGAATAAACTTTGAATTTGAATTTGAATTTGATTCCAAAAGGTCACTTTGATATCTATTCTCACCAGTGTAAGGATTAAAAAAAATTTAAGGGATATTTTAAGGATTTTTTACTAAGTGCAAGTGATTTTAAGTGGGTGTGAGGAATTGAGTTTATGCTCTCAGTTATTCTTGGTAATTTCAGACTTCAGCAGCTTTAATTTAAGGCTTAGTATATTTAAGATATATCTGAGGTAGAAGGAAGGAGGGGTAGGGTTGGAGGGAGGAGGCTAAGGGAGATTTTGAGTGCTAGGAGCTTGGCCATATTTTTCTTTTTAGGTCACCCTGCCATGGTGGGATGTGGCTGGTTTGTTGTGTAGAGGGAGAGGCTGAAAAGTGAAAGTTATACATATGCATTTTTAAGATCCTTTAATGAAATCACTTGTACTATTTAGAAGGCCTGTACTATGATACATACCAGGATATATTGGGACTATCTCATTTTTATTTTGATCAAACCATATCTAGTGTTTGTCTATTTCTTTAACTTTCATCAATAAATTTTTATTTCAGGTAGAACTTGAAATTTCAAATCTTGAAGAATTTGATATTTATGCTAATAAATGGAGGACCCTGCCTTCTATACCCAATGTACGTAGAGGGGCAGCAGTAGCAGTGTCGGATGAAAAAATATACTATATTGGAGGATCTCCATGGCAGGAGCTGCCAGATGGAAGTCCATTTTTCAGGGTGTTAGATGCTGTAGAAATCTTTTGTATAAAAGAAGAGGTATGTAATGTTATGGTAATTCTCAGGTTAATATAATCTTCATCTCTCTCTCTGATTCAGTATTGAAAGCCATTTTTTTTTTTTTGTGGATGACCATGAAAGTAGGAACCTCTAGGCAGGCCTATGTAAACATACTGCTTTAACTTACTATATTCTGTTTACCCCTAGTGCCTCATCTAAAATACAGTAAAGCTTTCTCATTAATGACCTAATAGGAGGGGTGTGTGATAATGCCCATTGTAAACAATCCCTGAATTGTGATATTTATTATTTCATGATTGGTTGTCTTCTGAAGTAGTGAACCTGATCTGCACTACTACTAATGTAGATGGCTGAGAAGATGCAGATGGTTAAGATGTAGAGGGCTGAGATGTAGAGTGAGCACAATAAATTAGCGTAGGTAGCTTACAGCTCAGGAAACTTTGAAAACAGACAGGTTCTGGACACAACTGCTTTGGTCCTTACTGGACAAATGTCTTAGCAGACTTAACCCAATACTTCAGAAGACAAGCAGACTATTTCTATGTACAAAATGCGAAATTACAGACTTTAGTCCATTTTGTCTAATGATTATAGCATTTGCCTGGCAGATTTTTTATCTGAAATCCCTTAGTGAGAGATTTACTGTAATAGTACAGTATTAAATGTTAAGAAGAAATACCATCTCCATGGGGAGATAGTAAGTGGAACAGAATTCTTCCTCCATAAGCCATGTGTGCCATAAGAGGTGACTAAAATGCCAGGAGCAAGAGACTAGTAACCCCTTCTCCTGTATACATTTCTAAATTTAAAAAGAGAAACTTTTGTTTTTCTTTTTAGGTCACCTTGCCTTGGTGGGATGTGGCTGGTTTGTTGGGAAAAAAAAAAGAACTGCCATATCTAATTTCACTGTTTCTTTGAAGCTTCTTTATAATATACTGTTGGTCAAAATCTTTTTTTTTTTTTTTTTTTTTGCATCTACATATCTATTTGTGATTGCAGGGGTCAATTCTTAGATCCTGGCCTTGCTACTTTCCAGATTCATTCCCTCTTAGCCTCATTGGCCCTATTCCCTAAGTATTTTGTATGTTTTTATCATGTCGTCCCTGGTTCTTCTGCTCTCCAGTGTCATTAGATCCAATTCTGTTAGCTTCTTGTAGCTCATGCCCCTTAGCTCAGGAAAAAAGTTTTGTTTCATACTTTTGCACTTTCTTCACATGCTCTTTCAGGTGTGGTTTCCATACTGGTGCTATATACCCCAGGATGGATCAAATGTATAAACGGTCCGGAATGACTTTGTTTGAGATTCTTGAAGGCTACTCTTAGATTTGTCAGATGAGCATTGGCTGCAGAGTTTATTTGGTTGATGTGAGCCTTTGGCAATATATTGGGCACTGCTCACCCCTAGGTGAGCATAGTGCCCAGTATATTGCCAGATATATATTACTTTGTCATAGAAATCCAATAAGTTATGAAGACCAGATTTGCCATCCCTAACCCTATGCTAGTTGTTGCTTATGAAACCATTTCTCTCCAAGGGATAAGTTTCTTCATTGCCTTGCAAGGTATGTATGTCATTATTATTATTATTATTATAATCAAAAAGAAGCGCTAAGCCACAAGGACTATACAGCAGGTATGTATGTCAGAGTAACTGGTCTATAGTTTAATGCCTCTGCTTTGTCTTCCAGATTGGTAACTATCCTATATCCACTGACTTATTGTATATTATAGCTAATGGTCTAGACAGTGCTTCTGCTACCTTTCACAGAATCATGTGACCTGTTGTGAAGTTCCATTGCCTTTGATGTGTTGAAGTCCATCAAAATTTCTTTACCAATTTTCCTGTGTAGATGACATCCGGTTCTTGTTGGTGCCCTCTGTCCATAATTTCTGGTATTGCCCCAGTTTCCACTAAGACCTCTTCAAATCATTTCATCATTTCAGATATCCTTATCATTGTTCGTGAGTTCTCCTTCCTTCCTCAATTGAATTACATGGTCCTTTACTGTTGTCATTCTTCTGATGTGCTTGTGAAGTAGTTTGTTTCAGGTTTGGCCTATGCTGCTGTGTCATTCTCAGCTTATCTCTCAGCATCTTTCCTTAGCCTAGCATAGCATTTCTGGCAAATCTACTCACCTCCATTTTCATCTGTCCTTTTCTTCCATCCTCTCAGAATTCTCCCTTTTAAAGTCTGGGTTTTCGTTCCCTCCATCTACTGTACTTCCCTCAACCGCTAGTTTCGCTAGGTACTTGAAGTACAGAACAGCATGTTCATTAGCTCCCAGAGAGCTCTCATATTCTGTTTCACCTATGTCAGATGTACCTGCAGTAAACACTAGGCCCAGTCTCGCTGGCTCATCATATACATCCTTTGTCATGTGTATCATGCAGTGTGTGTAAAACCTGGTAACATTTTGGACAATTTACAGATTTGGGTTGCTGGGCCTCAGCTCAAAGAACGTCGAAGTTATGCTACAGCAATTAGTCACGGTGGAAATATCTTTGTCATTGGAGGTGCCAGGCCTATTGAATGCCCAAGTGCACAAGGCCAGCTCAAGGTAACAGGAACAGAAGCCCTCTTCAGTGATTCTCCAATGGGTTGGACAATATTGTCTAAACTTCGAGTCCCCAATGAAGCCAAGATCTCAACTACAGCATTGGCAAATAATGAACACCTGGTAATTGTAGGAAAAGGTGACTCATCTGACATTATGCGAGACAATTGCTTCGTAATGGAAACATCTGGATGGACCTTTCCTCCAGGAGTAGAGAGTATATTGACTTCAGGGACAAATATATTCTTTAGCTATGCTCTTCTTACATTACCTACAGCTGCCATGCAGGATTTATTTTCTGATGATAGTGAATAGAGCAGTATTAATAGCTGTTAAATATATGCAGCTTTTATAAGCATATATTTTTATATATACATGTAATTTTATTTCTTCCTAGGTAGTAGGTTGGTAGACAGCTACCACCCAGGGAGGTACTACCGTCCTGCCAAGTGAGTGTAAAACGAAAGCCTGTAATTGTCTTACACAATGGTAGGATTGCTGGTGTCTTTTCTGTCTCATATACATGCAAGATTTCAGGTACATTTTGCTACTTCTACTTACACTTAAGTCACACTACACATACATGTACAAGAATATTTATATATATACACCCCTCTGGGTTTTCTTCTATTTTCTTAATAGTTCTTGTTCTTGTTTATTTCCTCTTATCTCCACGAGGAAGTGGAACAAAATTCTTCCTCCGTAAGCCATGTGTGTCGTAAGAGGTAACTAAAATGCCAGGAGCAAGGGGCTAGTAACCCCTTTTTCTGTATAAATTACTAAATTTAAAAAGGAGAAACTTCTCTTTTTCTTTTATGGGCCACCCTACCTCAGTGGGATATGGCCATTTTGTTGAAAGCAGCAGCAGTACAGTTTGGAGCAGTCATAATTCTCTAATGTATACTTTAGACACTGCAAGCATTTCCTTTCTAAATTTCAAACAGGTTTTGTTAGTGGTTATGCTGTTATTGTCTGTATCCCCCCCCCCCTTAATCAAAATCCACACTGGTACTTCTGTGAAAGAAATAGGCTATTTGTAGCTCAGAGTTAATAACACTGATTATTTATAAGCATTGTAGAATGTGAGAGAGAGAGAGAGAGAAAGTGGAAGCAACACTCTAAAGTCTTGCAGTAATGATGCACTTATTTTTAATGGTGTATTTGGGGTCAGCCTAAGGTATGGGAGTTAAACATGTAGCTCTAGTTCCTTAGAAAGTGCCCTCTTGAAGGCTAATATTCATTTAAATAACTAACCCCTCTAACAGTTTCACATAAGATCTTGTTAAATTTAATTGTTTTCAGCACTCTTAAGTTCTGGCAAAACACTTTCCTAATACAAAAACCTGTATATAATGGAAAGCTTCTACGAAAAATTCTTTACCCGAGGAAGGCTCCTAGATTCTGGTAAGGGGCTTTTTAATCTAAGGGATTGGACCTATGCTGCTTTTTCATTTGATTGAAGCTGAATGCTTCCCATTCCTCTAGGCCCTATATGACCCTCCCAGTTTAGCAACCCCCTCTCCCCCCCCTACTCAGTGTAATTATAACAGTACAGAATATCCCCACAAATATGTCTACAGAATATTGAACCATCAAGATAGTAGTTCCAAGGGAAATATAGTATAGGTTGACCATCACTAATCCAGCATCATTGGGACCTGTAGGGTGCCGGATTAGTAATTTTGCCAGATTATAGAGTGGTTAGGTTAGAACACACTTAATGTCAATATCCACCAAACTATTCTGCTAGTATTCCTTCTATTCTGTTGCTCGATTACAAGAAACTGCCCGTTTACCTATTTCAACTACCCAGTAAAGTGGTCAGGAATCAGTAATTTGGCCAATTTCACACAAATTTCAAGAGTTGCAAATTTCAAAATAGGGTCCAGAATAAACAACACAGACATAACTGTCACTAAAATAACATTTTCTCTGTTCATTAGTCATGTCTCCAGGCTCCTCTTATATTACACTTGCTTTCCATTTTGAATTTTTATTCACACAAAAAATAGAAAATTTACTCTTATGCAGACTACTGCATTATTGGAATAATTGTATAAATAATGTCAACTCATTTGTGACTGTGTTAGACTGGCACGTTGGGCATGTATTGGACGGTGACATCATTTGTTTACTCTTGAGCATTAGCAAAAATCAAACGTTTCTGCTACTTTGAGCTCAATTTTGAGGTTCTGGCATAAAACCAATCTTCCATTCTATCAAGAGAGACCAAAAAAACGAGAATAGAACCATACGAAAATACACTGCAAAACTCACCGTTTTACATCAAAAGCATGGTCACCATTTTTTTTCCTCTTTATGCACTATGCTGCAGGATTTTTTACATCGTTCACTTTTACCCCACAGACTTATTCTCTCATATGTAGGCCCAAATGTACTGGTCACAGCTTATCTGAGTGAGCCGAGTTCATGGCAGCTGACAGTGGCTTCAAAGTCACCTCATCTTATATGGACAATATATGGTGTATGTGCTTGACCCAGCGAGAAGCCTTTCTTTTATTCATTGGAACCATGGCTAGGGCTAAAAGTGAGCAGGTTATAAAAATAGAGAAAGAAATTGGAATGACTGCAGCAAGTAGCGCCACAAAACAGTAGCAGCTGGTTGGCGAGGCAACCCTGGAAATTTGAAATTACACTAGCCGAATTACTGATTGCTGGATTAGTGATGGCCAACCTGTATGTGAAGAAATTTATACAGCAGACAGACCCTTACAGGTTTAGTGCTTACCTACCTTTATTATTAATGACAAACATAAGTTATGGTAAATACAATGTAATTGTTCACTTCATTATGAGGCTGTTTAATTATGAAATGTACATTCTGTAAATTTGATATGGAAATAAATAAAACAAAGATATTTGAACTTTTATTTACAAAAGCAAACTTAAAACTATCTTCTTCCTCTTCCACTACTACGACCTCGTCCACCTCTACTGCCCCCTCGCCCTCCTCTGCTTGCCCCTCTTCCTCTCCCTCTGCCCCTTCCTCTACCACGACTACCATCTTGAGAAGCTCTGTGCTTTTCCACCAGGGGTATCAGTAGTGTGCTGCAGAATATACATCCACTGGCTGTTAATTGTCCTTCTCTCAGTTTACTTTTGCCCTGCAGAATAATGAGAAGCTTTAGAAAATAGTACATAGTATTATGCTAAAGTATTAAAATGGTATAAAATACCGACAGGTTGTTAGGTAAGACACATATGCAGTGTCTGACAGATTGAACATTAAAATGGTATAAAATACCGACAGGTTGTTAGGTACCTAACAACCTGTCGGTATTTTATACCATTTTAATGTTCAATCTGTCAGACACTGCATATGTGTCTTACCTAACAACCTGTCGGTATTTTATACCATTTTAATGTTCAATCTGTCAGACACTGCAACACAAGGGTATCTTGGTACAGACCTGCAATCAACTTCGACAACTTCCACTAGTGAGAGGGGCTGGATTTGAGAGGGACCTCTCAACATCTGAGTTCTTACCTCTCCTACGTCTCACCTCTTGGCGCTATAAATAGCTCCATCCTGTCACTTCTTCTCCATATTGTTTCATACTATGGAACAATGCTCTTCTTCAGACTGAGGGACTGACCACCTCAAAACTTTAAGGGTGATGGACTGATTACATCGTCTTCAAGTATCTTCTGCTTCTATCAACTTTTCTGTACTTGACTGAAGAAGCCTACTGTGTAGGCGAAACGTTTCATAATAAAGATACCTAACTGTCGCATATGTGTCTTACCTAACAACATTATGCTTAAGTAATTCATAAAACAAAATTATGTAATCAAACTGACTGAAAACAGCCTGAACTAAATTTCTCTACATAATGTGTAGAATGGCAGCTAATGCTGACAAGTATCCCTCCAAGGAGGTGCCTTGATGCCAGTTAGGGGCTTTTGATCCAAGGAATTGGACTCATCCTTCCTTTGTTTGGATCAGGCCTGGGTGCCTTTAATTTCCCCTGAGCACTCTATAACCCCTTTGGATTTAGCATTGCTCCCACTAATGTAATGATAATACTCTATGCTGATGAGGGGCTCTTAATTTGTAGATGTGGATATATCTTCCCCTTCCTTGGACTGAACCAGTCTCCCAGTCCCCATGTATTGTATGATTCATACAGATTGAGTGCTTCTCCAATTATAATAACAGTTTCATCTGCAACAGGCATTTTCTACCTTACAACATGAAATAAGACAATATTTACCTCCTTATATTCAACATTGACTGTTTGTGAACCACACATCTCACAGGTATCTTCAAGAACTTGAACCTTGCTGGCTTTGTCGAAGAGGTTTATGATGACATCACACCTGCATAACATGAATATCTTGATGTTAAGATGCATAAATAATATTTTTAGGACATGTAATTAATATTGTTCACACAGATTTTCAAGGGTTAAGTTTCAATTACATATACAGTGGTACCTCGAGTTATGAACTTAATTCGTTCCAGAAGGCTGTTCAAGTGCCGATACCAAACGAATTTGTTCTTTCAGACCCCCAAAAATACACTTACGTAACTGTTTGAGTTGGGAGCTGTTCAAAACTCGAGGTACCACTGTATATTTAAACAGTGGACCCTCAGTTAAAGACATCATCAGATAACATAAAAATCAGATAACGACACATTTTTTGCGTCAAAATATTTGCTCAGTTAACGACGAAGAACTTGGTTACAGTCATTCGTCCCGAACATGTCCACACGGAGTGAGCGCCTGGACACTCCATGTACAGCCAGTGTGCCATTGTTTACAAGCCAGTGAGGATGACTCCACACAAACATGCGATACATTTTGTATTATTCCATTGTTTTTAGTGCTTGTAACTGCTAAATAAGCCACCATGGGCCCAAAGAAAGCTTCTAGTGCCAGCCCTTTGGTAAAGAGGGTGAGAAACACTAAAATTTAAGAAAAAGTTTGTAGAAAGATACAAAAGTGGTGGTGGTAGTGATGGTGGTAGTATGGGCCAACAGATCTGCTGCAGTGTTCCTGTTTTATTATGTACACCAGCCAGGGTACTTCCCCATATATCAGCCAGGGTACTTCCCCATATACCAGCCAGAGTACTTCCCCATATACCAGCCAAGGTACTTCCCCACACACCAGCCAGGGTACTTCCCCACACACTAGCCAGGGTACTTCCCCACATACCAGCAAGGGTACTTCCCCACACACACGATTTGATTTGTTTGGGACTTGCGCATGAGTGAATAGAATTATCAAAGTTTATTGCTTGGGAAGCATTGAAAATTGGGTTGGGCAAATATGATTCTGTTAGTGGGATGCTTTGTGAAGGACCTGCCTAGCATGGGCCAACAGGCCTGCTGCAGTGTTCCTGCTTTCTTATGTGCAAACATTTATGAATGAACATGACCCTGACACAGCTGTTGCAGGCTGTGCTGGCAACATCTACAATGACAAAGTTGTGTCCCATTTTAGGGAAATCTTAAAGAGATGCCAGAAACAGAGCTCTCTGGACAGATTTTTGGTGTGACAGGGGTCCAGTGACTCAAGCTGGTCCTAGTGGCATTAAAAAACAAAGAAGAGAGGTAACCCCCAGAAAAGGACTTGGTACCTAAAGTCCTTATGGAAGGGGATTCCCCTTCCAAACAATTATAAACTCCTCCATCCTCTGCCCTCCTCCCATCTCATAACTCATCAAATACATCTTCAATAAAGGTAAGTGTCATTTTATTAATTATTAATGCATGTCTCAAGTGTTTTCTGTGTAGGGAAATGTATATTACATGTAAAAAAAATTATTTTCTTTAATACTTTTGGGTGTCTGGAACGGATTAATTGAATTTCCATTATTTCTTATGGGGAAAATTAATTCGAATGACGACAGAATCGGTTAAAGACAAGCTCTCTGGAACGGATTAATGTTGTTAACTGAGGGTCCACTATTTTTTTTAACACATCGGTCATTTCCCACCAATATATACATGTATTTTAGATTTCTCACAATATGTATTAATTTAGTAAATTTAACCCTTTGACTGTTTTGGTCATATATATACGTCTTACGAGGTACCGTGTTTGACGTATATACATATATTCATAAATTCTAGCGGTTTCAAATCAAGCAGGAGAAAGCTGGTAGGCCCACATATGAGAGAATGGGTCTGTGTGGTCAGTGTGCACCATATAAAAAAAAATCCTGGAGCACGTAGTGCATAATGAGAAAAAAAAAGACCTTTTTTTTTTTTAATTAAAATGCCGACTTTGTGATCTATTTTCGTATAGTATTTATGGTTGTATTCTCATTTTCTTGGTCTCATTCAATAGAATGGAAAACATGTTATAGAAATAGAGGTGATTTTGATTGGTTTTACTATAAAAAGAACCTGGAAATGGAGCTCAAATTAGGGGAAATGTTTGAATTTTGCCGATGTTCAAAGTAAACAAATGATGTCATTTTCCAATAAATGTCCAACTAGCCATTCTAATATGCAGTCATGAATGGGTTGACATTATTTGTATAATTATTCAGTATTGCAGTAGTTGGCATAACAGTAAATGTTCTATTTTTTATTTGAATAAAATTTAAAAATAGAAAGCAAGAGTAATATCAGAGGGGCCTGGAGACATGACTGATGAACAAAGAAAATGTTATTTTACAACCAGAAATGTCTGCATTGTTCATTCTGGACCTTATTTTGAAATTGTCATATTTTTTAATTTTCGTGAAATTGGCCAAATTGCAAATTTCTGACCACGTTATTGGGTAGTTGAAATTGGTAAATGGGCAGTTTCTTGTACTCAATCGATAGAAAAAATGGAGTTCTAAAGAAATAGCTATGAGTTTGGTAAACTGGAACAACGGAATTAGCCGAAAATAGGGCTCAAAGTGGGCAAAATCGCCGATTTTTAAATATCACCAAGGTCGCTAACTTTGCAAGAGCGTAATTCCGTCAGTTTTCCATCAAATTTCGTTTTTTGGTGTCATTACAATCGGGAAAAGATTCTCTATCAATTCATAAAATATTTTTTTTTTTTTTTAAATTTTGCGACACCAGGAGATGCCTCAGGATTGGGGGTTGTGACAGTCAAGGGGTTAAAATAATTCATGTATAATAATACAATTAACATGAAAAGAGTTAGGCTACATGAAACAAGACAAATGTTGATAGGTATATGACAGCCAATTTCCAGGAATAAACTGCAGCCAATGCTCGTCTGATAAATCTAAGAGTAGCCTTAGAAATCTCAAAGTCATTCTCTTCAATTTATGCAACATTTCTCAGGCCCATCTTAGAACACACAGCACCAACATGGAACACACACATGAGGAAGCATGTTAAGAAATTGGAGAAAGTGCAGAAATATGCAATGAAGCTTTTCCTGACTGAATTAATCAAAGAAGATGCCCGGAAAAGAAGTTCAGTGATGAAGTATACAGGAGTGAGTTCAGGACAACAAAGCTAGAGTACAAGATGAGGCAAAAGTTATATGAAGATCAGACACAAGACATAGAAGATTAACGAGTTGATAAACATACAATGCAGTCAAAAAACAAAACAGAGAAACTGAATGACAGAGATTTGTATATATAATAAAGTCTGAAAAAAAAAGTAAAACAAGCAAGGCAAAGCCTTGAAAGTACAAAGCAAAACCCTGTCACTGCACTAGGCTTACAGAAACCAAAGTCAAACAAGAACAAAGGAAACAAATCTATTTAATATTTCACTTTTCATGCTTTCCATCTTTAATGGAAATAATTAAAATATTTAATTCTGATGGGATCATGACAGAAATGTTAAAAGCAGGGGGAGATATAGTGTTGGAGTGGATGGTATTTTTGTTTAATAAATGTATGAAAGAGGGAAAGATACCTAGGGATTGGCAGAGAGCATGTATAATTCCTTTATATAAAGGGAAGGGGGACAAAAGAGACTAAAAATTATAGGGGAATAAGTTTACTGAGTCCTAGGTAGTAGGGTGGTAGACAGCAACCGCCCAGGGAGGTACTATCGTCCTGCCAAGTGAGTGTAAAACGAAAGCCTGTAATTGTTTTACATGATGGTAGGATTGCTGGTGTCCTTTTTTCTGTCTCATAAACATGCAAGATTTCAGGTACGTCTTGCTACTTCTACTTAAACTTAGGTTACACTACACATACATTTTTTTTTTTCAACAAGTCGGCCGTCTCCCACCGAGGCAGGGTGACCCAAAAAGAAAGAAAATACTTTCATCATTCAACACTTTAACCTCACTCACACATAATCACTGTTTTTGCAGAGGTGCTCAGAACACAACAGTTTAGAAGCATATATGTATAAAGATACACAACATATCCCTCCAAACTGCTAATATCCCAAAACCCCTCCTTTAGAGTGCAGGCATTGTACTTCCCATTTCCAGGACTCGAGTCCGGCTATATAAAAATAACAGGTTTCCCTGAATCCCTTCACTAAATATTACCCTGCTCACACTCCAACAGAACGTCAAGTCCCAAATACCATTCGTCTCCATTCACTCCTATCGAACACGCTCATGCACGCCTGCTGGAAGTCCAAGCCCCAAGCTTGGACATACATGTACAAGCATATATATACACACACGCACCCCTCTGGGTTTTCTGCTATTTTCTTTCTAGTTCTTGTTCTTGTTTATTTCCTCTTATCTCCATGGGGAAGAGGGAGAGGGAGGTTTTGGGTAGATGGCGAGAATATTTTGAGGAACTTTTAAATGTCAACGAAGAAAGGGAGGCGGTAATTTCATGCACTGGATAGGGAGGTATACCATCTTTTAGGAGTGAAGAAGAAAAGGATGTGAGTGTGGGGGAGGTGCATGAGGCATTACGTAGAATGAAAGGGGGTAAAGCAGCTGGAACTGACGGGATCATGACAGAAATGTTAAAAGCGGTGGGGGGGGGGGAATATAGTGTTGGAGTGGTTGGTATTTTCGTTTAATAAATGTATGAAAGAGGGGAAGATACCTAGAGATTGGCAGAGAGCATGTATAGTCCCTTTATACAAAGGGAAGGGGGATAAAAGAGATTGTGAAAATTATAGAGGAATAAGTTTACTGAGTATACCAGGAAAAAGTGTACGGTAGGGTTATAATTGAAAGAATTAGAGGTAAGACAATGTAGGATTGCGGATGAGCAAGGAGGTTTTAGAGTAGATAGGGGATGTGTAGATCAAGTGTTTACACTGAAGCATATATGTGAACAGTATTTAGATAAAGGTAGGGAAGTTTTTATTGCATTTATGGATTTAGAAAAGGCATATGATAGAGTGGATAGGGGAGTAATGTGGCAGATGTTGCAAGTACAGGAGGGCCCCGCTTTACGGCGTTCCGCTTTACGGCGTTCCGCTAATACGGACATTTCAAATTATGACCAAAACTCACTATACGGCTCCCCCCACCTGACTTTCTAATACGGTCACCGTGCCCCACCCTGTTTGTTTACATTCTCCATGAGCTCAGTAAGCACTAAGTCTCTCCATTTTGTCTGGAAACTCCAAAATTTCAAATGTTTTTAAAAGTTATTTCATATTTTATATATACTCTGATAATTATACTTATGTATACCTGTACCTAAATAAACTTACATACATCGAGTCATTTAAATGTCGTATATTACGTTAATATACACATTTTCATTAATCCATCCATGATATTTTTTTCAAAATTATATAATAAACACGATGCATAACATATAAATAAGATAAATACACCCCACAGTAGAATAAATAAACAAATGTGAGATGTGAGCAGACGACTTGCACAAGTGGTGATAATAACAATACTGAGTCTCATTAAATGTCGTATATTACGGTAATATACACATTTTCATTAATCCATCCATGATATTTTTTTCAAAATTATATAATAAACACGATGCATAACATATAAATAAGATAAATACACCCCACAGTAGAATAAATAAACAAATGTGAGATGTCGTAGCAGACGACTTGCACAAGTGGTGATAATAACAATACCGAGTCTCATTAAATGTCGTATATTACGGTAATATACACATTTTCATTAATCCATCCATGATATTTTTTTCAAAATTATATAATAAACACGATACATAACATAAAAAGATGATAAATACACCCCACAATAGAATAAATAAACATAAATATAAGATGTGGGAGCCACATAACTTGTACAAGTGACGGCAAGAATAACATTTTCTCTAATCTAACATAAGAGTAAATGTGTTACTGGGGGTAACTGTAGAAAATTATTCCTTTCGTATGTATGTAAGTAAGTTTATTCAGGTATACACAAATACAGTTACATAGATTATCATACATAACAACATACGTGTAGAGAACCTAGGATAACCCAAAAAAGTCAGTGTGACTTATTTCCATTGCCTTCACTCAGAGCTTCATTTCTTCTCAAAATGATGTTACATGAGAATGGGAGTGTTCTTCTTTATTAATTCTACCGTATCAATGTAGAGACAACCTGTACACAATGTAACTTGTACACAAACCAGACGTGTACATTTCGTTTGTTTACAAAACTTACCTTCCCCTGGTTTGTTTACATAACTGCGCCTGCCCCCTCTCATGTATTCATTCTTTCTCTCTCTCATTTATTCGTTTTATCTCATTTACTTACTCCTGACCCTACATTAAGACTACAAATATTTTAAGGTAAGTAATGAGTGAACTGTATATACATTTTATCGCTCTGGGATGCTTAAATATCATAGAATAGTATGTGTGGGTGGGGTGGCCTGGTGAGGCTATTACAATACATACCACACTTGATTTCTTACAATAAATACTACTTGTCTCACCCTAGATTAAGACTATAAATATTTTAAGGTAAGTAATGAGTGCACTATGTGTGTATTGTACCTTTTTATTGTTTTTTGATGCCTGGTTCTATTGCTAACTTAATATATGTTAGTGTAAACTTGTTATCTAGTGTTTGTATGCATTTATAAGTGGAAAAAAAGGGTGTTCCACTTTACGGCGATTTCCGCTTTACGGCGGTAGCCTGGAACCTAACCTGCCGTATAAGTGGGGCCCTCCTGTATATGGAATAGGTGGTAAGTTACTAAATGCTGTAAAGAGTTTTTATGAGGTTAGTGAGGCTCAGGTTAGGGTGTGTAGAAGAGAGGGAGACTATTTCCCGGTGAAAGTATGTCTTAGACAGGGATGTGTAATGTCACCATGGTTGTTTAATATATTTATAGACGGGGTTGTAAAAGAAGTAAATGCTAGGGTGTTCAGGAGAGGGGTGGGATTAAATTATGGGGAATCAAATACAAAATGGGAATTGACACCGTTGCTTTTTGCTGATGATACTGTGCTTATGGGAGATTCTAAAGAAAAACTGCAAAGGTTAGTGGACGAGTTTGGGAGTGTGTGTAAAGGTAGAAAGTTGAAAGTGAACATAGAAAAGAGTAAGGTGATGAGGGTATCAAATGATTTAGATAAAGAAAAATTGGATATCAAATTGGGGAAGAGGAGTATGGAAGGAGTGAATGTTTTCAGATACTTGGGAGTTGACGTGTCGGCGGATGGATTTATGAAGGATGAGGTTAATCATAGAATTGATGAGGGAAAAAAAGGCGAGTGGAGACATAAAACATTATCTATGGAGGCAAAGAAGGGAATGTATGAAAGTATAGTAGTACCAACACTCTTATATGGGTTGTGAATGCAGCAGCGAGGAGGCGGTTGGAGGCAGTGGAGATGTCCTAAGGGCAATGTGTGGTGTAAATATTATGCAGAAAATTCTGAGTGTGGAAATTAGGAGAAGGTGTGGAGTTAATAAACTATTAGAGGGCTGAAGAGGGGTTGTTGAGGTGGTTTGGTCATTTAGAGAGAATGGATCAAAGTAGAATGACATGGAGAGCATTTAAATCTGTAGGGGAAGGAAGGCGGGGTAGGGGTCGTCCTCGAAAAGGTTGGAAGGAAGGGGTAAGGGAGGTTTCGTGGGTCGAGGGGCTTGGACTTCCAGCAAGCATGGGTGAGCGTGTTCGATAGGAGTGAATGGAGACGAATGGTATTTGGGACCTGATGACCTGCTGGAGTGTGAGCAGGGTAATATTTAGTGAAGGGATTCAGGGAAACCAGTTATTTTTATATAGCCGGACTTGAGTCCTGGAAATGGGAAGTACAATGCCTGCACTCTAAAGGAGGGGTTCGGGATATTGACAGTTTGGAGGGATATGTTGTGCATCTTTATACGTATATGCTTCTAAGCTGTTTTGTTCTGAGCACCTCTGCAAAAACAGTGATTATGTGCGAGTGAGGTTAAAGAGTTGAATGATGATGAAAGTATTTTCTTTTTGGGGATTTTCTTTCTTTTTGGGGATTTTCTTTCTTTTTGGGTCACCCTGCCTTGGTGGGAGACGGCCGACTTGTTAAAAATCTCCATGGGGAAGTGGAACAGAATTCTTCCTCCATAAGCCATGCGTGTTGTAAGAGGCGACTAAAATGCCGGGAGCAAGGGGCTAGTAACCCCTTATCCTGTATATATTACTAAATGTAAAAGGAGAAACTTTTGTTTTTCCTTTTGGGCCACCCCGCCTCGGTGGGATATGGCCAGTGTGTTGAAAGAAAGAAGTTTACTGAGTATACCAGGTAAAGTGTATGGAAGGGTTATTAGAGAAAGAATAAGAGGTAAGACAACGAGCAGGATCGCAGATGAGCAAGGAGGCTTTAGAATAGGGGATGTGTAGATCAGGTGTTTACATTGAAGCATATATGTGAACAGTATTTAGATAAAGGTAGGTTAGTTTTCATTGCATTTATGGATTTAGAAAAGGCATATGATAGAGTGGATAGGGAAGCAATGTGGCAGATGTTGCAAGTGTATGGAATAGGTAGTAAGTTACTAAATGCTGTAGAGTTTTTATGAAGATAGTGTGGCTTAGGTTAGTGTGTGCAGAAGAGAGGGAGATCACTTCCCAGTAAAAGCAGGTCTTAGACAGGGATGTGTGATGTCACCATGGTTGTTTGGGATATTGGCAGTTTCGAGGGACATCTGAACTGTCGTATCTGAGTGCCTCTGCAAAGACAGTGATTATGTATGATTGATGGTGAAAGTATTGAATGATGAAAGTTTTTTTTTTTCTTTCTTTTTGGGTCACTGCCTCAGTGGGAAACAGCCAATGTGTTAAAAAAAAAAAAATAATTCATAAAATTTGTCCTTCATCCATTAATCAAATCATATTTTAGAGTAATCTTGTTCATAACTCCAGCTATTCTTTACTTTTCCATTACCAGTTTTTTTATTATCATTGCTGTATTAGGAAATGTAATGATAGGTCAGTACAAATATTTATAGTTCCATCCAGCATTTTCTCACTATTTCCTGAAACATCAACAGTATTAATTCTTTTTTATAATAAGCATACCTGTTACAGGCTAATTTCCACTTAGGTCCAGAGGAAGGATCCATAACCAAGATCCCAAAATGACACTCCATACACTGAGACACTCCTACATTGTCTCGGCCATACTGGCAGGTTGGATGAGAGCAAAGGTTGCATCCACTTCCTTTAGACATATCCCTGTAAGCAAAACTGTAAATTACTTACGAACATATATGTACTTTGAAATTATGACATCTCCAAGATTTTGTCTGTTTGCTTAAGTATGGTATGCAGTGATTACCATTAGAATTTTAGACTATCTTAATAATACAGTGGTCCCTCGTTTATCGTCGTTAATCCGTTCCTGGTAGTGTGACAATTGTCGAAATAGACTATTTTCGAATCAATTTTCCCCACAAGAAATAATGTAAATACAATTAATCCGTTCCTGACACCCAGAAGTATTAAAACAAAATTTTTTTTTACATGAAATATAGATGTAGTACATAAACAATACAATGGGACATGATGAATGAAACATTAACAGCATAACACTTACCTTTATTGGCGATTCTTCTTAGTTTATGGAAGACTGGAGGAGGAGAGAGATTGGATTAGTTACTGTTTGGAAGGGGAATCCCCTTCCATCAACACCTTAGGTACCAAGTCCTTTTCTGGGGTTACTTCTCTTCTGTTTCTTAATGCCACTAGGACCAGTTTGAGAGCCACTGGAGTCCTGTCTCGCGAAAAAAGTGTCCAGAGAGCTCTGTTTCTGGCGTCTCTTTAAAACTTCCCTAAAATGGGCCAAGACTGTCACTGTACAAGTTGCCGATATGGCTTGCAACATCCTTCTCAGGGTGATGTTTCTCCATAAATCTTTCCATCCTACCCCACATTTCAAAAATCTCCTTAATTTCTGAAGAAGGCACCTTCTTCCATCTCTCTTCCTCCTCCTCTGCAGCAAGATTCTGAGCTGCGATCTGTTGCTGTTCCTGCTGAAGCTCTTGCAGCTCCTCAGTGGTTAGCTCTTCGTTGTGGTCCTCCACCAACTCTTCCACATCCTCCAAACTCACATCCAACCCCATGGAACTCCCCAATGCCACAATAGAGTTCACAACTGACATAGGCTCATCAGGGTCAGCCACAAGCCCTTCAAAATCATAAATATTTAACAAAAAAAAGGCACAATACCGTGACTGGAACGATACACAAATAACCCACGCATAAAAGAGAAGCTTACGACGACGTATCGGTCCGACTTGGACCGAAAGTGTGTGTGACTTTGTAAATGGTCCAAGTCGGACCAAAACGTCGTCGTAAGCTTCTCTCTTTTATGTGCGGGTTATTTGTGTACCTTCAAAATCCCTCTTGTGGACACACTCTGGCCACAATTTTCTCCAAGCAGAGTTCAAAGTCCTGGTAGTCACTCCCTTCCAAGCCTTACCTATAAGGCTTATGCAATGGAGGATACTGAAGTGTTCTTTCCAAAACTCTCTTAGGGTCAAGTGAGTGTCTGAGGTCACATTAAAGCACCTTTGAAACATTGCTTTCATGTAGAGTTTTTTAAAGTTTGAAATGACCTGCTGGTCCATGGCCTGGAGGAAAGGAGTGGTATTCGGGGGCAAGAACTTTACTGTGATGAACCCAAACTTCTTCAGAATTAGGTCATCCAAGTTTGGAGGATGAGCAGGTGCACTGTCCATTACTAGGAGGCACTTGAGACCCAATTTCTTTTCCAGGAGGTAATTCTTCACACTAGGGCCAAACACTTCATTGAACCACTCGACGAAAATTTCCCTAGTGACCCATGCCTTATTATTAGATCTCCAAAACACACAATTTACTCTTCATAACATTGTTTTTTTTGAACACTCTGGGATTTTCAGAATGGTACACTAGTAACGGCTTTGCTTTGAAATCCCCACTAGCATTAGCACAGAACATGAGCGTCAGCCTGTCTTTCATAGGCTTGTGTCCTGGCAGTCTCTTTGTAGGTCCTCTTCGGCATTTTCTTCCAAAAGAGGCCTGTTTTGACACAATTGAACACTTGTTCAGGTTTCAGTCCTTCAGCTTCTATGTACTCCTTGAATTCACTTACGAATTTTGTAGCTGCAATTTTGTCTGAACTGGCAGCCTCACCATGCCTTATCACACTGTATGCCACTACGGTTCTTAAATCTCTCAAACCAACCTTTGCTGGCCTTAAATTCACAAATATCAGTACTCATTGCAGGCAATTTCTTTACCAGCTAATTGTTTCTCGTTTATCCACACCAATAATAACTTCTCAACCTCTTCGAGTACTGGTGATCTCATTTTTGTCAGCATATTTACTTCCTTTGCAACAACAGCTTCCTTGATTTCCTTTTTCTTGGCCACGATGGAAGATATGGCTGTACGGGATTTGTTATACATCCTGGCCAGTTCGGCCACACGTACGCCACTTTCATATTCTTCAATGATGTTTTTCTTACATTCAATTGTATTTCTCACCTTCTTTACCAAAGGCTTGGCACTAGGAGCTTTCTTTGGAGCCATGGTAGCTTATTTAGCACTTGCAAGCACTAGAATGGAATACTATTATGAAATATTTCGTATGAACACATGAGGGGACCGTCGCTCACTGGTAAACAATGGCACATTGGCTGGGAAGGGAGACCGGGGCAGATCAGAGCCGTGAGTACGCGTCCAGGATGAACAACGATTAGCGAGTCAACCGACCATTTGCAAGCCAATGTTTGGACTAAAATAACGCGACGATTTCCGAAAAGGACGACTATCAAGCCTGACTATTACCGAGGGACCACTGTAAATCATTACAATATCAAGTTCAAAATAACTATAAAAATTACCATTTGGGTCCCATTTTCCAGCGTAATTTTTTATTTTTCAAAATTTGATTATAAACAAATTGAATGGAAGTAAATGACTGTGGTATCCCAATTCCATATCACATGTTTGACAGCTTTTTTAATGAAAGATTTCCCTTGTAAATTAACACAAACAATTATTTAAGAAAATTCTATCAATCTGGAGCATCAAAACCTCAAGCAATGCCAGATACTTTTATAGAAGAGTTCCCTAATTTGTATCATTCTACACACAGAAGTAATTCCTGTTAGATCCCAAGAACTACACAAATTTAAAGGATGTAATTGTACTAAACAGTATATTGCAAGACAAAAATACAAGTGTAAAAATAATTTAAATAGGGAAACTGCTCCAAGACTTTATCCCAACCTGCTTTTAGCATCTCAGTCTTAATCCTACCGTACACCTAGAGTAATTTCAGGACACTTTATCTGTAATTTAAAAAGATCTTGAAGATTCTCATGGGAGTGGAGGAATGTTTTATAGAAAGGGAGAAAAGTTTGGTGGCAAGATGAAAATTTTCAGAAAGTAGGCAGAAATATGGGGGGGAAAAAAAAGGGACAAAAAGTTTGGGAATGAAGGGGTAAAAAAAAGTCTGTGGAAAGATGCAGAAGTATGTTTGGCAGAATTCTGCATATATTAATTTTGAATAAGAGATGTTACTGTATGTATGGGAGGTTCCTTGGTAATTCCTAGCAGTGTGTAGTATGGCATCATGCTTCTATCCCTTTTTTAATAGGCTCTGACATCAATATTCATCAAGGGATCTCAATGAAACTACAGCAAAATAAATTTATTATAAAAAACATAAATGAAAAAAAGATAAAATCAATTTTATCCATAATTTATGAAGATGGCCTAAAAGTTCTTTTATAATGGGATTCAATGAGTATAATAATGATGGGAGTGACTCACTGGAAAGGGGGATTGTTGTAGCAGTAAGGGCAGAAGGTATAACTCTTCCCCTTGGCTCCACCAGACCATACCAATAGCTGGAAGTCATCTAAAGGACACCTGTTCTCCTGAAACTCTCGTATAACACCATTCTGAGGCACAGCAAAAGTTTCATCACACGTCACACAGTGGAGACGGACAGGTTTAGTCTCCACAAGCTTGATGTAACGACGACATTTACCACATCTGCAGTTGGCAACGAATCGTACTTCTAATTACATAAATGTCTCCACAATTTAGTCCGCACTCTTTAAAAGTACATTAAAATTTTAACAAATGTTATGAAAGGTATTGATAAGAAGCCTTTAACCCTTTCACTGTTGGTCCTGTAATATTACAGCTTTGAAGCCAGTGTTGGTCCCGTAATACTATGCCAAATTTATAGTGGCTTCCAATCTTGCAGGAGATAGCTGGTAGGCCTACATATGAGAATGGATCTGAGTGGTCAGTGTGCACAGTATATAAAAAAAAAATCCTGTAGCACACAGTGCATGAGAAAAAACTGCCACTCTGTTTTTGGTTTAAAACAGCGACTTTGCGGTGTATTTTCGTATGGGATTTATTGATGTATTCTAGTTTTTTTGGTCTCATTTGACAGAATGGGAGATATATTACAGGAATAGAGATGATTTTGAATGGCTTACAGACTAAAAGTAGCTTGAAAGTAAGCTCAAAGTAGCGGAAATGTTCGATTTTTGATGATGTTCAAGAGTAAACAAATCACGTCACGCATCCAGTACACGTCATATAGTGGGTCTAATATGCTTTCACAAATGCGCTGATATTATTTATACCATTTTAAAAATAATGCAGTAGCCTGCATAACAGTAAATCTTTTAATTTTTTGTGTGAATAAAAATTCAAATGGAAAGCAAGCGTAATAAAAGAGGGACCTGGAGATGTGACTAATGAACAGAGAAAATGTTATTTTAGTGCTAGGAATGTTTGTACTGTTTATTCTAAACCCTGTTTTGAAATTGGCCTTTCTCAAATGAATTTTGTATGAAATTGGCTAAATTACCAATTTCTGATCACTTTATTGGGTAGTTGAAATAGGTAAATGGGCAGTTTCTTGTACTCAATCAACAGAACAAAAGTAGTGCTAGCAAAATAGCTAGCACTACTTTCAATTCTAACAATGGAATTGGCCCAAAATAGGGCTCAAAGTGGGCAAAATCGCCGATGCATAAATACAGTGGACCCCCGGTTAACGATATTTTTTCATTCCAGAAGTATGTTCAGGTGCCAGTACTGACTGAATTTGTTCCCATAAGGAATATTGTGAAGTAGATTAGTCCATTTCAGACCCCCAAACATACACGTACAAACGCACTTACATAAATACTTACATAATCGGTCGCATTGGGAGGGGATCGTTAAGCGGGGGTCCACTGTACTGCCAAGACCGCTAAATTCGTGAGAGAGCAATTCTGCACACTTTCCATCAAATTTCGTACTTTTTGTTTCATTACCATCGGAAAAAGATTCTCTATCATTTTATAAGAATTTTTTTTTTTAAATTCTTTGACACTGAGAGCAAGTTTGTGAGCAGTGGTCTTGACAGTGAAAGGGTTAAAGGTTAACAGACAACAGTCTTCTAATGCTCAGCTATACTTCTACTTAGTACATAATACACAAATATTAATATGTCATTCTACCTATTCACAATATAAACAAGCAATTCCAAAATTATAATGAAAAATTTATGTACATGAATAATAGCCAAAAATTATATGCATATACCAAACTGAGCAAATGGAATGGCAATTGGAGAATAAAAGTATTATAGATACTCAATAAGTGACAAGAATGAGAATGAGAGAAAGCAATAACAGGCCACAAAGAATACAGATTGTGTGATAAAATATTGAGAACATCCAAAAGAGAGAGAGGGCTCTACCTGGAGTTTACCTGGAGAGAGTTCTGGGGGTCAACGCCCCCGCGGCCCGGTCTGTGACCAGGCCTCCTGGTGGATCAGAGCCTGATCAACCAGGCTCTACGAGTAAATAATGACCAAAGATTGTCACTGGAAAAAGTCACACAGTGAAAAGCTTATGCTACAATGGCAAAATCCAAATTATCCTTCAGATATATGATGGAAATATTTCAGACCCCTATAAATCCATAAATTTTTCAGGAACTCCAATTTTGGATTTCAACACCAGCCAAACATTTTCAATCAGACCGAGATCACTGCAATAATGTAGCACATGAAAACAACCACTACAAATTAATTTTATTTTAGGAGGCCATTTCCCACCAAAGAAGGAAACACATTCACCATGACATTCTCTAGCTGTCGACTGAAAGTGAACATATATCACAAACCATATATCACTGCAATATCCCTACATATCCTTCAAATTGTAGACACTACTTCTCACCAGAACTCAAGTTTGAATAAACAATTCTCCCGAAACACTTCATGTATGTCCCAAAAAATATCACCTATGCTAGTTAGGCAACAATGTCAACCAAGGTAATAGATAAAACTACAAAGGGGATCACAAATTAAGCCAAGGATTCAAATTAGTAGTAGAAACGATCTCAGACTTCACTGCATATGAATTTATGTTTCCACCGTTATAAATAGTGTCACTATTTGGAAGAGAGAGTGATTAGTTCCAAAGTACCCTCATCATACATGCTGATGATTAGAATGACTACTGTATCAATATTATATTCACAAAAAGTGCTAAACTATTTTAGTTTGTGGAGAGTGTTAACTGGAGATTTTTAGTGTGGATAAGAGAGTGACAGAGTTGCTGTCTTACAGGCTAGCGTTTGACTTTACCACTTCTTTGTCTGGCCCCTTCGATTAAGGTACACAGACTAAAAAAGTCTCTCATTAGGATCTTGCTTCAAGCAAACCTCCATTGTAAAAGTTATACTTAATATTTTCCTCTCTTCTTTCCTCCTTGGTATCCATACTTTTAATATTCCTTTACTACCTCTAATTTTAAAACACACCTGCCCTCTCCTACCAAGAAAGGGCAATGTGTCATTATTTATTCAGAATGGTTAATCTTTAACATATGAACCACATAAAATTAAAGTTCTTAGCATTTAAGGCACAGTAATTTGTATACAATTATTTATAAAAAAAGTTTACAACAGTACACCTAAACTGAAAATGGGCTATATCAGCCACAGCAAAAAAGCTACTGTACCTTAATGCAATAACATTTAATCATAACCAAAGCATTATTATTAATGTGAAGCCAATCTCTAAAGCCATTCAAAGTTAAAAAATATACATGGAAGCCTGAAAACCTAACTATTCAGCACTTACCTTGATAGTGGTCTACCACTAGCAGACAGTGGTGAAAATGTCACTTCAAACAACTCATCCATGCCTTCTATATTCTTGACAAAGTACTGGAACTTCAGCTGAAATATCTCCAGTGTGTGTGTCAGAACAGAGTCAAACTCTGCTTTCCCAACAGCAATCAAGTTCAGCTGCTCTTCAACTGCACTTCTCATAGTAGGCAGTACCAGGTCAGGGTCAATCTGAAATATGGTAAAAGTATTTAAAGTAGGGCCCCACTTTACGGCGCTTTGTCTTACAGCGTTCCGCTAAGACAGATATTTAAGATTATGACCAAAACTCTGTATGGCTCCCCCCACCTGACTTTCTAATACAGTCACCACGCACCACCCAGTTTGTTTATATTCACCATGAGGACGACTCTCCATTATGTCTGGAAACTTTCCAAAATTTCAAGTGTTTTGAAGTTATTTCATATTTTATATATATGTACATGTACTTATGTGTACCTGTACCTAAATAAACTTACACAGTGTGCTGGCATGCAGGTACATACACCTACCATCCGACTTATGACCTGCTTGACATACGTCAACTCTACTTACGACCGTGTATCTGGCAGCTGGGCTGGGCCGACTGATGCATACCACTGTACAATATTTGACGATACTTGCGGCGGCAACATGCCATGCAGGCAGCATCAGTTTGAGTTACCCTGCCCTATCAGCAGCATCACACTGTATTAACTGTACTAACTGGACAGTAAATTTCACCATGGCCCCTAAGAGGAAGTCTGAATCTTGCACCGGAGATTGTGGCAAGAAGGCAAGAAAGGCTCTTACTCTCGAACTCTATTTGTTTTCAGTGTTGCACATAAACCTGTTTGTATCTGTCTGCCTGTATATCTGTCTAGATCTGTCTGTATCTGTCTAGATCTGTCTGCTTATCTGTCTTTATGTCTTCCTGTGTGTGTGTGTGTGTGTGTCTTTCTGTCTGCTCGTCTCTGTCTCAGAGAGCCACTCATGAACCAACAGGTATTACAAACGAAGCAGTGTCGTCACATCTTCAATATGACGCTAATATCAGCTCTATGGCTTATTTATCTATCACAATTCATCTAATATGACATAATAAACAATATCAATAACATAAAAACCTGATATACACTCTAGAATGAATAAAATATTAACTTAACTGCTTTAAACTCCACATCTTGTGCGTGTGCTGGCATGCAGGTACACGTTAAAAATCACTAAGAGTGTGTTATTGGTCTTGAAGATGCCATATTAATAATGATGATAATAACAATCACTCTGAGATGCATTAAATGCATATAAAATGTTAATATAGACATTTTGCTTAATCCATCTATGATTTTTTTTTCAAAATTATATAATAAACACGCTACATAACATATAAACAAACATAAATATGAGAAGTTTTTCCAGTAGGCTTGATAGAGTGAACAAAAACTATTTGTGTCCAGGCTGGTAACAACAACAACTGGTTTGTTTACAAAACTTGCAAACCTTCGGCACTCATTCTCTCTCTCGTTTATTCATTTATTCTTGTTTACTCACCTCTCACTCTACATTAAGACTACAGATATGTTTTAGGTAAGTAATGAGTGAACACTATTATTATATTAGATTTTAATAATAATAATAATATTATTATTATTATTAGCATGTAAATACTGTTGTAATAATAATAATTATTATTATTATTATTATTATTAACTTAGGGAACTGGAGCACAGGTCCACTGTATAGCACTTTGTCTGGATTTTTGGGTTATCCTAGATCATTTACACTATGTATGATAACTTTACTTATGTGTACCTGTGAGAGACAGACAGAGAGAG